>NW_016166133.1:17062-25193 GCF_001687245.7 Rhagoletis zephyria | reverse complement strand
CACTTCTACCGTTTTTTCAAATTATTGTTGCTTTTCCACAATAAAATTTGCACTTAATACGGCTTCGAGCTCATAAAAGTTGTTAAAATTCTTTTGTAAAATTTTGTATTACTTTTGAAAGTTGAGTGCATCTTTAACCGTTAATTTTTTCATGATTTAATGATCGGATCTAAACCAAATTACGGGGCCGTCTCGTTAAGGTACCATCTTTCCGGTAAAAAAAAAAATAATTATTGGAATCGGTTCACGCGGTGCAAAGTTATGCAGTGGAATAAATAAAAGAAGTAAAAATACTCCGAAGAATTGATAACCTCCCCTTTTTTGAAGCCGGTTAAAAATGTCTGAGTTCTTTGTAAATTTTATGTAAATAAAATGCAATTGATGATACTTTAAAAAGTTTATTTATTTATTTCATACTGTAAATAAAACTTTCATAAATGTATTTTAAAGAGCGAATTTTCAGTATTTGCTGATGATATATATTTAGAAGTATAAACCCTTTCCCCCAAAAATATATTCCTGCGTGCGCCCCTGGCACTTAGTATTTATTATTTGTAAAAAATATATTTTTACTTTCAAAATGTTTGTAATTTTAAACATTTCATGTGTATATTTTAAACAACTCATGTTCAAAATCAAATCTTGAATATCTTGTGCGTATACTTGAACAGATTCTGGTTGAAAAATAAACACTTTTCNCAAATCTTGAATATCTTGTGCGTATACTTGAATAGATTCTGGTTGAAAAATAAACACTTTTCAGTAGTAGTTTTACATGCACTTTTTAGAGTGTATACGCTTCTAAATTTGCTATAATGGAATGCGTAACAACACAAATAAGGCTAAAAGAATTGCCTGTCGGTGGTTCTTCTTATTTAGCTGGTTAATGACTTTCTATATTAAGCATAACTATAACTTCAGAATTACCTCACTGGGCTCAATATCTATACCCGCAAGTAAGTCTGTGTGTGTGTAACTTATACCAAAGCCTGATTGAGTGACGGAGTGAATGATGGCAAGTCAAAATAAGGCGATGCGGCTTTGGTGGTTATACGTACGACGTACGTATACATATGTACTTACATATATAGTAAGCACAAAATTCTGTAAGTTTGTGGTTACATGCAGAGTTACAGTTACATGTATGTATATGGCTACGTAAGTTTAATATATACATTAGGGCGATCCTTAAAAAAAAAAATCAAATGAACGATTTTTTACAGTTTCACCCCCTCAATCGGTAAAACCACGGTCACAGATATCACATATAAATTTTGGTCCCGANTCAAATGAACGATTTTTTTCAGTTTCACCCCCTCCATCGGTAAAACCACGGTCACAGATATCACATATAAATTTTGGTCCCGATTGGAGCCGGTTAAGGCGTGTGGCAAAAGGAGTCAAATGCTAGACGCCTCTATGAACTTAAAAAATTAAATTTTTTTTTTCATAAGCAATCTGAAGTGTGACCCCTGTGTGACACACCATAACCGACTTCAATCGGGACCAAAATTTATATGNCAAAATTAAATTTTTTTTTTCATAAGCAATCTGAACTTTGATCCCTGTGTGACACACCATAACCGACTTCAATCGGGACCAAAATTTATATGTGATATCTTCGACTATAGTAGCACTGACGTATGGGGTTGAGGCTTACGAATTACTATGTAAAAATTTGCTTCCCAGATTTAAGGACCACCCTAATATACATACAAATGTATGCGTGTACATATGTACATACATATGTGCTATAGAATGCACCAGTTATATTAAGCCGCTGGCCATTCCGCTGTAGAATCACATGTGGGGAGGTATAGCATGTAGCTTGATCTGTATATGTAAAGATATGCATACGTATGGGTTTGTGCCAGTGTGCCTCTACATACATACTTACATATATTCATATGCCGTAACTTAATGTAAATGCAAGCTTCTGTTGCAAGCGAGGCGGCGCGCAAGTTGCTTGCTATCGAAACACTTGTTCGATTGCTAAAGACTCCCAACCACCACCACCACCACCACCACCACCACCACCACCACCACCACCACCACTACCACCAGTATTAACAGCACAACTAACAACACTACCAACAACACCACCGTCAATGGCAACACCAGCAACACTTGTTGCTAGCGGCGTGAATAGATAACAACAAGTACAAGNTGGCGCGCAAGTTGCTTGCTATCGAAACACTTGTTCGATTGCTAAAGACTCCTAACCACCACCACCACCACCACCACCACCACCACCACTACCACCAGTATTAACAGCACAACTAACAACACTACCAACAACACCACCGTCAATGGCAACACCAGCAACACTTGTTGCTAGCGGCGTGAATAGATAACAACAAGTACAAGTGCTGCTAGAAATGCGGGCATAGTGGAGCTGGTTTTGTAGAATCAACATCGATCAGCCGTCAAAAGCAACAACTATGTATGTATGTATGTATGTATGTATGTATGTATGTATTTATTTATTAGTACTCGTATGTAACTGCCTCCAACGGCGTGCTGTGCTAGAGAANTTACTTATTAGTACTCGTATGTAACTGCCTCCAACGGCGTGCTGTGCTAGAGAAATGAAGTCAGCAAGAAGGCAAACTGTAAAGCCAGAAACTGCAAACTAGAATTTTTAACGGTAATTTTTAAACACGATAAAAAGTATGCGCTCGTCGTATATGGACTTAGTTAAGTGAAAGAGTAAAAACGAAAAAAAAGTGCACAGAATAAGAACAAGCATAACTACTATAAATAAGGTGCATTGTAGGAATACCAGTGCGACTGGCTAGCTGTCATGTGCAGTGGGTTACCAGATATGCATATGTATGCACACTAGGCTGGCGCACGAACAAAAATAACCTCTGGCTCAGTTGAATAAATAAACTGAGTAATTTTTTTTTAATATCTCAAAATATTTTGCCTCAATTTTGCGGCATTCGTAGCCTCTTAAAAAAAATCCTTTTAATTAATGCCTTAAAGTAAGAAATGGACTACGGTGCCACACATCTCTAGTTGAGATGAAATAAAAAAATTGAGTATTTTTTCTAGACTATCTCAAAATACTTTGCCTCAATGTAGCACATTCGTAGCCTTCCTTTAACTTAATGCCTTAAAGTGAGAGGTTACTTAAAACTGGACATAAGTTTTACGTCACTTAAAAGCTGGACATAAATCTTTAGGTTAATGAAAACTGGATATACCGTTTTGGGTTATTGAAAACTGGACATAATTTACTTTTTTGGAAACTGGACTTAATTTTTGGTATTTTAAAAACTGAACATAATTTTTTGGCACTGGACTTAAAGTTTCCGTGCTTTCAGGAATGGAAAGAAATTTTGAGCTATTTGTAAACTGGACACAAATATAAAGTGATAGTTATTTAAAAATTGGACATTTTCTAATACTGAAAAATAACATATAAATTCGTTGTTTTAACGACGGTACTTTACAACGTGGACATATTTTTTTGGTAGTGCAATTGGACGTGCATAAATTTGTAGCTTTCGAGAAACTGGTTATAAAGTTTGGTCGACTGGACATGAGTTGTTATTTGTTTAAAAACTTGCAAAAATTTAGTTTTAACCGAATAATATAAAGAACGAAAATAAATTTTTGGTCATAAAAAATTGGACATAAATTTTTGGTCATACAAAATTGGACATAGTTTTGTTGCCATTAAAAACCGAATACGGAGCTTCATTAGCTTAAAACTTCACTCAATTTCATGTTTTTGTAAAAGTGGAAATACATTTTTGTAAATTTTATAATAGACAGTATTTGGATTTTTTTCACAACTTTCATGATTTGCGTGTGGTTCCCCCACACAACTTTCCCAAATCTTTTAGCTGATACATAGATACATAGATAAAGTTAATAATTGCCATTTAATAACTGGACATGGATATATGGTAATTTAAAAACTTGAAAAAAAATTTTAACTGGATAATTAATGTAAAGAACGAACATAAATTTTGGTTTATAACTGACTTTATGGTCATTATGACCAAGAGTTGTATATTTTTTTTTTTCAAAAAAATTTACATATTTTTTTGGCAATAAAAACTGGACATGAAAGTGGACATAAATTTTTGTAAAATTAAATATTGCCAGTATTTGTAATTTTTCACAAATTTCATGATTTTCATGCAGGAGAAAGCAAATTTTTTGTTTGATATACATATAGAAAAGTATGTAAATTTAATAACTGCCATTTAATAAATGGACATAAGTATATGGTAATTTAAAAACTTGACTTAAATTTTTTAACCGGATGGTTTAAGGAACGAAAATAAATTTTGGTTGAAAACCGAACACATGTTTTTGGTCATAAAAAGTTGGACATAAATTTTTGGTCATAAAAATTAGACATAATTTCTTTGCCAATAAAAACTGAACATGAATATTTAGTAGCTCAAAACTTCTCGTAATTTTTTTGTGGACAATCATTTTTGAAAAATTAAAAATTAGCATTATTTGGAATTTTTTCCATAAATTTTATGATTTTCGTGTGGGGCAGCACACATTTTTTAGCTGATACATGTTTACATACATAGATATTTAAATACATGCAAGAAAGTTGCCACCTTTTATATGTTTTAGTTGTTTTGTGAATTTATGTATTTTTTTACTAAGCGAGCAACTTAAATTTTGCAATTAATTTTCTCAACTTGTTGTTGTTGTAAAAACTAGCTTCTTCAAGTTGTTCGAAGTTGGCTAAAAATTTGAAGGAGAAACATGTATGTATTCTCATTTGTGCTCATTTCTCATAGGCATTTCAAAAAAAGGCTTACAAATATAAATTTTGTGTTATTTTAAAGGTAGCTTGATGGTTTACACTTATACATACATTTGCAACTATTAAAAAATGATTGCAAATATTTATTTGCCACATATTATTTGTTGCAACAACAGCTGCCATTGCATGCCGAAGCCGGCACTGCGCTTTAACCGGCGCGTTCTTTTATTAGCTGATGGCGCCATTGCTGTAATAATTTGCAAGTAAATTTGTGCAGATGCACACTTACTTAAATACTTACACTTATGCCAGTATGTATATGCCTGTAGCCCACCTGCATATTTTCACACACACACTCACACTACGTATAATTGAAAGAAGATGTTGCCACAAATTGAGTTGGTGGCCTGAGTTGGTTGGTTGGGTGCGACTGCGACTGCGCCTGCTGCTTCTTCACTTTAAACTACAGCTACATGCATACATATGTAATCATCAAGTATATAAATATGTAGGTGCAGCCATAGCATTTTTTTTTGTTGTTTCTTTGGTTATTAAAGCGCCTGCTACTCATTGCTGTTGCTACATTGCTTAGTTACTTATTACCCGGTTGACGATTCTTCAGCTGATAACATTGATTTGTTGTTGATAGCGAGTGTGGTAGCTTCTACATATACTAGGCGAGTGTGGTGAAGAATACATTTTTATCTATTCTGTTTTTTATTTGTTTTTTTTTTTTGTTTTTGTGGCGCAAATGTAGGTCAAACTGTGCAACTTGGTGCAACCGTTGAAGTTCAGTTATTGCATGAGGCTAGGCAAACTGTGATCACACCGCGCGCTGGTGCATAAGTTTATATGTATGTAGAGTATAACTACACTGAGACGTTCCAGCCGCTGCCACATACCACATAAATACCTACTTCACTATTCTTGCAGCAGTCACGGTTAGCTGGCATAGCTTCTGGTAAATTTTGTTAGTATATATGCGAAACCTGCCAGACAAATCGATTAATATTGATGAGTGTCTTAAGTGAGCTATATATGTAAGAAAGATACAAAAGAAGGTTGTGAGGTTAATATTTCTTAATTTCCTGGTGTCTCGGTGAGCATGGAAAGATTTTGAAAATAATTATTGGCTTTAGATAGGCGTCGTAAAAAATTAGGCCAATTGGGGTAGTTGAGTTTAGCAGCTTGCTGTTAAGATAGGCGCATTTAAGACGCTTATAGGTTTTTTTTTTTTTAATTTCCGCAAGACTGCAATTCTCAATAGGCTTATGAAATAATTGAGTAATATAGACTATGGTTTCTCGGAATCGGAAATGTTTCCAGCAATGACTACCCGGACGCTATAAAAGCTGTCAATTGAGCAACCGTAGGATTTCAGTTTCAGGCCTGCAAGACAATCTAAATGCAGGCAGCGGGATAAACTAGTAAAATATTTCAATGTATCTTTATTTTAGATCCCCAAACTACGCAGCGTATTGTCGTTTACAAGCTGAACCCATAGCTGACAAACCCGGCCCAGCTTCTACAGAGAAAGGATTTACTAAAATGAGCATTGGTTAGATTTTTTTTAAGAGAGCCTACGGATATAAAACGAGCTCCTCAACCGGTACCTCAACGAAGCCACTGTGCCTAAGTGTCCTTGATTTGTTCACTCGTTGCAGGTAGCCACTTCAATCTACCACCTTAGCCTTATTAGAAGCAAATCTTATATTTTTTTAAGGAAGCTTCTGCACTGGAAATCAGAGAAGGCTTTCATGGAGCTATACAAGGCGTAAGAAATCCACTTAACAGATGTCCTTTTATGGCCTAAATCCTCTTTTGCTGACCAGGCATGATTTTATCGTTGAAATTGGTATTGCAAATCGATATGGATGTTGATAAAGAATCGATACTATCATCGATAAGTGTATCGATAATGATTTGTAACTGCTTATCGATAACGCTATACTTAAATATATCCATATAATCATCAATAAATGTATTATCAATGATAGCGATAATATATCGATAAAGTTATCGAAAAAGAAATAAGAGTCCGTATGTATGTACGATATATCGTTATTGACTTCTTTTACATCGACCACACTAAGCGCACTTACTATATAAAAATGTGGATAACACATCGATATAATTAGCGATAAGTGCATCGATAATTAGTTGTACATGCTTATCGATAAGCTTTCTTATAATGATAAAGTTCTACCAAAAGAATGGAAAAGCCATATTTATTGATATACACTGTGGAACAAGTTTCCAAAAGTTGGAGGTGATGGGAATCGGACCCACATTTGATTAAGCTGTTCAAATAATCAAAAATTACTAAAGGATTCGAAAAAGTTGGTTACCATTTCTTTTTTTATCTAAGTTCGAAGATGGCGAAATAAGACCCTAATAAGAACGTATGTAGGTATGAAATTTGTGAGCGAAACCACAAAAAAAACAAGTAAGAGCAGCGCTGTCTTCGGCTATGCCGAAGGCTTCATACCTTTCATGAACATCTGCAAATTTTAGTTTGACAGATTACTGCTTTTGAATACATCTGCATACATCGATAGAGGAGTTACATACTTATATAAAAAATGCATCTAAACAATCAGAGGTATGGAAGATATACTTTATATGACACCAATCTAAGTGATTTTCACCGCTATGTGATCGGTATGTAAACCGGTAACACAATTTATTGGGTTTAGTTTCGTACATAAAGGAGATATATTATTTCATTACTAAATTTTTAAGTATTCTTATCTATTAAAAATTTTGCCCTAAATACTTCAAAGACTTTATTATACTTTAAATTTTTTACTTTCTTATTTAAATTCCATGTCCGAAAGATAAATTTTTTTAAATAGATGGCAGGTCTGTTGATAAATATTTGCGCGTGCTTCAAAAACTATATTTTTCTGTAAACTTCATATTTTTTTTATAAATCTAATTTTTTTTTAATTTTTTCTAAATACACATGTAGCTGGCAACCGTATTAAAAATTTTGCCTTAGCATTTCAAGAACTGTATCATTCTTTAAAATTTATATTTTTTCCTTTAAATTTCATGCCTAGAAAATATTTCTTTAAATAGGTGTTAACTCTGTTGATAAATATTTGCTTATGCTTTAACAACTGTATTTTTCTGTAAACTTCCCATTTTTTGTATAAATTCCATGTTTAAAATTTTTTTCAAACGCACATGTATGTGGCAACTCTTTAAGAAAATATTACAGGTATGCAATTTTTTGCCCAGGCTTCGTTAGATAACTATTTTTTTATTATTTTACTGAACTCAAACATTTAGTTTAATCAAGAAATTTATGAAGATGGCAACGCTGTTAAAAAATATTTTAGTTTTTGCATTTTTTCGTACTATTACGACAAATAAAATATTTTA
>NW_016166133.1:441-14130 GCF_001687245.7 Rhagoletis zephyria | reverse complement strand
TTTTTTTTTTTTAATATTTTATATTTGGCTGCTAACAATGGCTGCAGCACCATAGTTGGATCTATATGTCGAGGCATTAAAAAAGTACAGTCCTCAAAATTTAATACTTCTTTACCTAACGAGGCACATATATATACATACATATGTACATATATAAAGTGGCACTTTCTTAGAACTCCTCTACTTTGGTTAAACGATATGCATGGCTCTTACTTTTAACATTAACTAGAAAATATTTATTCCACAAATTTGTTTTGCCAATTTAGTTAACTGTGTATGATTGGCATTCTCGAGTGTTTCTCACTTTTTTCAATACTACTTTTTTATCTATTATTTTCAGTTCATTCCAGTCTTATCTTAAATATTTAACAAAGAAAAAAATGCTCTTCTAGCGAAACTATCTCAGCTTGACGCTAAGCTTCATTGGCATCTACAATTTTGCTATCAGCTTTCTTTGCCGCTTCTCCATCGCTGGTTCACCGACTTCATTCCAATGCTGCCACGGCCATTAACTGTCCATTTGCTACTAGCTTTCTTCTAGCAATTAACTGTTCATACTAGTTATTCACATCAACGGCGGTTTCGTGTCATAATCCAGGAGTGTTCGTATGTCTGTTGGCCGGCGAAAGAAAAATGTAGAAAAAATAAAAGAAAAACAAAATAATTTGGTTGCTTGTTAAGTTAATGATTTTAGATGTTTTGCGCTATCGGCACAATCAGGGGCATTCATTTTGTTAAGATTAAGAATTTGTTTGAGTGCAGTGCCAGAGCTTCCTAGTTTTTTTTTTTATTTTTATTATTCTACCGTACGTAGCAGTCTTTCTTGCAACGCCGTTGAGTGTTACTGCGTGATTCTAGGAATTCTACTGACTTAAAAAAAAAAAAAATCAACTATCATAGAACGTGCGAAGATATTCTTAATTATTTAAATTAAAATTCAAGCATTAAAATTCCGACTTTATGTTTTTGGACCACTCTAATGTATGTTTAACGGGATGAGTAGTTTTTTATAGAGCAAAATGCCTAAACTGGCAGAAAATCTCAGAACTAGCTGAAGAAAAGGGTCTTTCACATCTTCTTAATTTTTGTTTTTGAACATGTATGAACTTTTATTTTTTTTAGAAGAAATTTGTCTGTTTATTCCTTTTGATTCGATGAATTAATTTTTAATGGTTAGAAATGGTATTTTTTTTTTTTTTTTAATAAAACACGAAGAAGTTTGTGTATCCAGTAATATACCCTTTTCTAACAAACATTTTAAGCAATAACAGAACATTTTCATGCTCCTTTTATATTCAATATCACACTCAAATTATAGGCACAAGCATTCCATGCACCGTCTTTAACCGTAAAACATTCTTCATGTCACACAGCTTTTCAGCTTGTCGTGACATTTAGATTGGCAATAATTTGTATTAATCTTTCATATGCGCACATGCACACTTCCATGCATACATATAATGAATAGTCAATATATATATATATGTATGTATATGTATGTATATGAATACCACTCTTGCTAAATATATGTATAAATATTAGTTTTTTTTTATCACAATTCGCCTGCAATATGAAGTCACATTTTTACGTGGATACACTTATGTACATTAGAGCGCACCACCTTACAAACGGTAAAAAAAAAGTACACATCTGAGTTGCAATTAAAGTTCGGAAAAAAAATTGTACCGAGCCTAGGGGCAAATTCGTCGTGGCCTTTTTAAATTTTTAGTGACAACTATGCGCATCCGGCAATAAAAAAATTTTGCTTAAAATAGTTTTACTCTAATAATCAAAATATTGCCCAGGCAAAGTTTAATGGCTTTTGATGAGCTATAATCTACTGGCATTAGGGTAGTAAGCACTGAGATCTGGTGCCTAAAAACAAGAATGGGTCACTTGAAAAAAATCCATTAAAAAAATAAATAAATTCTGTATACATAATTGTATACGGTACGGTCTAATGTACATACATACTACATTGCCACATACACATCAAACCTATACTTATACATATACAAATCTAACCGTAGCCGCCAACAGAAGAAGTGGCATAACTCTTGCCAAGGTTAACAGGTTTCATTGTGATCATTGTATGATTATTACTAGTAAGTATTTTCGCGTTTGTACACAGCAGCTGTTCTTGGCCGCTTGACTACATACAGCTAAATGAATGATTGCCATTATTGAATTGGTACTGTTGATGATCGTGATTGGTTTTTCAAACAAAAACTGGTTAGTGTTGCCAATGCTGATGTTTTTGCTAACTAGTTGCTTACTTACACACATATGTATGTAGTTAGTTCTTGCGCTTAGCTTACAAATTCTATTTGGCCTTAGAATTGTATTACGAGTATTTGTTTGGTTGCTGTATGATTTGCAGGCTTTGGCTATGCATTCTTTGCGTGCCACAGCGCAAACGTAATTTGTGACAGCATTGGTACAAAAACACTTGATTTCAAGTGCCGCAGCAAGCGTTTAACTGAATGAACTGACTGACTAACTGATTGGGTGTATATTGTTTGTGTTGTTATTGTTGCTTTTTGCGTCTTTGTAGCCAACTGTTTTATTGTACTTCGAATAGCAGCATGCCAAACTGGTTTCTTTTTTTTCCATTTGTTACAGAATACATATTTATCATAAAAAGAAACTTGTATTTATAAAAAAAAAAAACAAAAAAAAAAAAATCTGAGTCATTTTGCCATTTTGAATATATTATGCTCGATAAAAGGTCTTTGTCTTTGCAGTTGTTGAAATAAGCCAGATTTCTTTTCGATTAAGCGCAGAATTAAATGTTAAAGAAAAATTCGAAAAACTTTTAAACAATTAGCTGGTGACAAAAAAAAAAAACTGGTCAATGGAAATAATCGTTTGTGTCCGATATACACACATACATATGTATATACTTAACGTGAACGTATGTATGTATATGCATACATACTTGGTTGTATATACCTGCTGAGTACTTGCTGTTTAAGTTTTGGACGTAATTAGGCTTAGCTGCAGCTAAAAACTTGACTGTTTTTTTATAAATAGTTCATAGTTTCAGCGCAAACAAGCTTTATGAATTTGGACCATGGTACTGTGAAATGTTTATAAATTTATATTTAGACACACTTCGTAAAGCGACATGATGAAATTTTCGTTGATAGATTCGAAAATTATCAGTTTTATGTTCATAAAAAAGGAGTGAAACTTTCTTTCTACTTGCTTTCATACTGCAGAAATTTGTATTACTCTTCATTTGATCCTTCGCATCTTAATCTGCATCTAAGTCTTTCTCTTCGCACCCGCCTTAGCTTTCGCCGTAGCTTTCGCCTTTGCTTTCGTATTCGTATTCTCATTCTTCTTCGTATTCGTAGTCGTCTTAAAATTCATCCTAATCTACGTATTCGTGTTCATCTTATTCTTTGTATTGATATTCGTCTTTATCTTCGCCTCATATTCGTATTCGACTTCGAATTCGTATTTGCATTCTCATTCGTCTTTAAATTTGCCTTCGTTTTAGCACTTGCCTTCTGATTCACTTTGTAATCGATTTTCTCTTTGTATTCGTCCTCGAATTCGCGGTATTACTCAAATTTGTCTTCGTCTTCATCAAAATATTCGAGCTCGTCTTAGTCTTTGTATTCGTCTTCCTCTTCGTACTCGCCTTTGCTTTCGTATTTTTAACTTATCTTCATATTCATCTCTGTATTCATATTATTCTTTGCATCAGTCTTCGTAAACGTAGTCGTTGTTGTTGTTGTTGTTGTTGTTGTTGTTGTAGCAGCATACAAATTTCCCAAAGACTTTTTGGGGAGTGTTGCTGGAGTGACAGTCCTTGGCCAGATATAAATCTGGGTCGTTCCGGTTACGTAGACCCGACTGTCGTGGTAGTCGTCTTCAACTTCGCCTTCGTTTTCTTTTACGTATACGTGTTCCTCTTATTCCTTGGATTTGTAATCGTGTTTATCTTCGACTCATATTCATCTTCGTATTCGTGTTAGTATTCGTATTCGTATTCGTATTCGCTTTCGTGTTCGTATTCGCTTTCATCTTAGTATTCTTCTTACACTTTAAATTTGTCTTCTTTTTCGTATTGTGATTCACTTTGCAATCGCTTTTCTCTTCGTATTCGTCTTCGAATTCGTTGTGGTATTCAAATTCGCCTTCGTCTTCATCAAAATCTTCGTTTTCTCCTTTGCATTCGTATTCGTATTCGACTTCAACTTCGTATTCTCTTTCGAATTCGCGTTCGTTATCAAATTTGTTTTCTTCTCATCTATATATTTGTGTTCGTCGTCGTATTTGGATTCGTCTTCGAAATCGTCTTAGTCTTAGTATTCGTCTTTGTCTTTTTTAGCCTTTGTTTGTTCAAGGCTAAGTCTTAGGCTCAAACTTTAAAAGTAGAAGATTTAGATGATTAATTCTAAAAAGTCACACAATTTCTGTAGCGATTTTTTTAATTCAGTACCCTCGTGTGTCACTGCACTACGTCTGTAGACATTAAATTCATAAAGCATCGAGAATTTGGTAACGTCAATGAGATCGACGAGTTGATTTCACTTCTACTTAGTAGGTAAAAGAAGTTTTACGGTATTACAACGGGCTAATGCGTCATTGGGATGTTTTCTCATACATATTAGTTGAGGGCAGCCGCGAAAATCTAAGCTAAAATAATCTAAGCCAACTTAACCTTCTGTCGAACGCTGGGCTCTCCAAGATCTCATGCCTCATGGTTAAGGTTGATGTGTTTTACATTGCTTGCCCTCATTGTTCTCTACTAGACATAATTGGAAAGCGTGCGCCAATACGAGCTTGTGTACCGTTAGCAGTCTTTGCAAAAGCCTTGAGTTCACTTTCCGACGTTAGTCGAGGAAGAGTGGACGTGTACTAAAAAGTTATCCACATATTGAAAAAAGCGAGCTGTTTTTGTAAAACTCCACGTTGACTTCATTCTATGCTAATAATTTCTTCATATGCATAGTAGTTCAGTGTTTATATGTATGTACATACATATGTGTATCTTAAAATTGAAACATTAAAAAATGTAAATTTACATATTCTTTGGGAAAGCTCAAAAAAGCGTGGGAAAACAAGAATTTGTTTGTGTAGAAAAATTCACAGGCGAAGGTGTGCGACCAGACAATTAAGTCGCCAGGTATGCGTGAAATTATTCAGAGATTAAAGAGGGTCGAAATAAAAGCTTAGTACCATGACCTTTGTTCGCAAGCAAATGGAGAAATGCCAAAAAAGACTTAGAAATGTTTCAATATTTAAATTAAAGAATTAAAAGAGACAATTCTGTAGAATTAAAAAAAGTTAAAAAACAAATTTTAGTTCACGACCCTCGAGGGAGGAATGGTTAATGGACACAGTCAGGAAAAGAGGATCAACCCATGTTTACACGGGTGGAGCGTAGCTCGAAAAAAGACTTGGTGGTGGAGTTTATTCGGAACAGTCAGGCATATCGCTCAGATTCCGCCTTCCTGACTACTGCAGTGTTTTTCAGACGGAACTGATGGCTATCTCAATGGTCGCATCACTGGTACGGCGTGAGACGATTCCTAGTCATGATATCTACATTTTCATTGCGAGCCAGGCCATTGCGACATTCAGGGAAATTTCAAGGCTGACGTACTCGCCTGGAATGACATTGGCTGATACAGATATAGGCGATACTCTCGGCATCCCTCATCAAACATGAAAATTTGCACTGAATGAAAAATGCATAAAAGTTGCCAATGAAAGATGGCGAATGGAACGGACTTGTCACATTGCCAAAACACTCTGGCCAGCCACAGACGCCCAACGCACAAAGTCTCTACTTAACCTATGGAGGACATTGTCTGATTAGATTACACGCAGCTAGATTGGGCGCACCTTCAAACGGATACTGCAGAAGCTCCATGAATGAAGACGAAGAGCAAGCAACTTCTCTGTCATTGCCCGGCTCTACCAAAACAGAGAGAAAAAGCTCTTGGGGTCCATTTCCTCAAGGATCTCAATGACCTCAAAGCGGTGAACGTTAAAAGCATATGCACTCTTTTGCTAAGCACCAAGTGGTTTACAGGGGAAGCGGGTTAATTAAAAACCTCATGATATCACAAAGGACCCTGAGTCTAAGTGAGTCGTATTTAGGACTGCCGCCCAACTAACCTAATCGAAGGACGAATAAGTACTTAAAAAGTCTTTTAAACATTTCATTTATTTTTTTATTTTTTGAAAAAAAAAAAAAATATGTTAAAGACTAATATACACACGACCACATCCTCGAATTTCGCTTTTCTAAAATTATAAGTTAAAAAAAATAAAATCAACTGAAAGAGAATTTTTAATACCTAGTCGTCCTTGGGAACCAACAATTTTTATATATATTTTTTTTCAATTCTAAAGAGCTTTCTTTTTCATTTAGTACCCACAATATTATGGCCTTATTCGTAAAAAATAAAGTAGCTTTAAAAAAGGTTTATAAACTGAAAAATGTATGAAAACGTAATTTTATAAAGCTCTTTAAACCTACTTTATTTTTTATGAATAAGGCCACTATTCTACATTGCACTGCATTTTTTTAAATATTTTTATTTTTTTTTAATTATTCATATGTTTGAAATTCCAAAGTCCTTTTCAAATGTGCCTGGACATCAGAGAGAAAAATTAAAAACTCAGTGTCACTATATTTGGGCCATAGTTTCGTGAGCATATTGATTGTTTCGTGTGTTTTTAATTTTTTTTTTTTGTTTTTGTCACACTGAATTTTACCCAAATTCATATTCTTAAATTTTCACTGTAAATGTATCATTTCATCTTTGACTATTTTGTTAAATGTATGCCGTTGCCGAGCACAAAATTATGTTAATTCACTATAGGAGATGTCGTTAACTTCAAAATTAATACCCACAGCATTTCTCTTTCAAAAATTTATCTTTGCTGCTTGTAAAAAAACCTGTTTGATTTCTTCCAAGATTTCTAAAAAACAAGTAAGAGTAATTAATTTACTCCATTTGACAGTCAGAAATCTTCTTTTTTTGTTATCTATTTTTATTCTTCTTTCTTTTTTTTTATTATATATAATTGTTTTAAATGATGTACTAAAACGCTGCTGCCTCACCAGCACATACATACGAGCTGCTACATATGTACATTTAGTATCTAAGCTACAGCAGTGATGTCCAATTTTAAGTTGCGCGGAGTGTTATACTTAAGTAAAATTTAGCATCAGTTTAAAATTATGTAGATTAATAATGTAGAAATCTTGGTGACACTATGACATGCTTACATTTTATGACAATTAAACTGAGCTACAAAGATACATAAAAAAGAGTAAAATGTAAAAAAAAAAATGAGGATGTACGCACAAAAAGCAGCGCAGGTCAACAATAAAACACTCAGCTCCATTTATGGCAATTAAAAAATGCGTAGTCATTTATAAAAAAAAAAAAAAAAAAAAAAAAACAGCAACAAAAGTTGGCTACGAAACAGCTGCAGCATCACTTATTTAGTTAACAACTCGTTTGCGTTACAATTACGCATCAAAAGCTTGTTATATATATATGCTTACATACATACATACATACATACGTATCTCTTTCAAAGAGTAGCCACAAGCTGCTGCATAAACTTTCCTACGCCAATTTATAGCAATTTTATTTTAAAATTTTTCTCATTTATATGTGTCATAAAAGTCAGTGAGACACAATTATAATGTTAACAAAGAAAAAAAATCACCAAAATAATAATAGAGCACACTGCATTGCGATAACTACAAGTGATGACTGCCAGACCGAACCAAAGACAAGTGGTCAAGTTCGTTGCTTAAGTCTTTTGTTTGTCAGGTCATACGAGCGCAAAGTAGAAATACATTGTACACTGTATATATATATATATATACATAGTAATGAAATTGATTACGAAATAAGCACGCACGCGTTTAAATTATGCCTTCGCAGCAATTTTTTATTTAGTAATAAAGGCATTTGCCTTCGACACCAGTCTTCTGCAGTTTAAATGAAAAAAAAAACTAGTACGGCTGTAAAGAACATTCGCTTTTGCGGTTGATTGCAAAGCGTGACGCTTGAGCAGATTTTCCATTCTTTTATTTAGTAAAAAAAAAAAATTACTTTTTTCGCTTTATTTTTCACTTGCCATTAAATTGTTTACGAGCGCTGCATTCACTCCTCGACATTCTGGTTTGCCTGTCTGTCTGGCTGCCAGCCGCCATTATCTTGATAAGCTGCAGCTGCTGTAGCAAAAAAAAAAACATTATATATATAAAAACAAATCTGTACATATATAAAAGAAGTTGTCGAAAATTCAAAGCTCATGCGCGTTCGCAACTTTGCAGTGAAATCTTTACACTAATTATGGGCTTTTGTGTTAAGCCCATCAACAATCGGCCTTGTCGTGACTTCTTAAATCTTAAATATGTATGTATATACATGTGTATATGTGCATATGTACGTATTTTGTATGGTTTTTGTGGCTTGATCTTTTATGAAATCGCGCATGCAGTTGCGTCTGCGCATCGTTCTTATGGCAAAATCCTCCCAAACAGCCTGTTTTTGTTAGCCTCACATGTTGTTGCATTTCAAATTAAGCGCAGCTTCGTTTGTGCTACGAAATTGAATTGATGTCGTGGCGGTGCATCGTAAAAAAATTCGTGCTACATTTAGCAGATTTTTTTTTTGTGTTGGCAAGCGCAGCAAGTTAACTTTTTTGATTGCAGCGCATCGAAATGTCAAAGTGTGGTTGAGTTTCAAGTTGATTTTGATTTTTATTACTGTTTGATGCGCACAGAGTTGCTTGCTTTAAGGTGGCTTCAGACGGCGCTGTAGTGCTCTAAAGTTGATGGGCTTAGGGTTTTTAATACAAAGTAAAAAAAAATGCCTATTATTTGCATACTTGAAAGTGATCTTCGGTGATATTTCATTCATGGCTTGTGCGAGTATCACCTAAATTTCAAACCACTCAGCTAGGCGTGTGATCAATTTTACCAAAATCGTACAAAAAATTTAGCAAAACTCTCTGTAGTTAAGCAAATTATTTCAGAGACAAAATCGGTAGAAGCAATTTAAGACTCCGTTATTGAAGTTAGTGAGTTTTAGTCCTAGGGCCTAGGAGCGATAAGCCTTGCTGCTTTATTTCTCAAGGTTCTGGAACGACTTCTACGCTCGCAGATCCGACAGGAAATTGATGTAAATAATCTCTCTAGCTGTCAACNATAAGACTCCGTTATTGAAGTTAGTGAGTTTTAGTCCTAGGGCCTGGGAGCGATAAGCCTTGCTGCTTTATTTTTCAAGGTTCTGGAACGACTTCTACGCTGTAAATAATCTCTCTAGCTGTCAACACGCACAGGAAAGGTAAATATGTGGATACAGTTTTGCATG
The DNA here is from genome assembly GCF_001687245.7 of Rhagoletis zephyria. Taxonomy (NCBI): domain Eukaryota; kingdom Metazoa; phylum Arthropoda; class Insecta; order Diptera; family Tephritidae; genus Rhagoletis; species Rhagoletis zephyria. The sequence continues at coordinate 4,765 of NW_016166133.1, read as the reverse complement.
GTATTGTCAGCACCATTGAAAAGGCACTCGCTTTTAAGGAATCTGCACTAGGCGTGTTCCTAGATATCGAGGGTGCCTTCAATACTGTTCTCCCGGGGGCGGTTCTTCAAGCCCNACAGGAAAGGTAAATATGTGGATACAGCTTTGCATGGTATTGTCAGCACCATTGAAAAGGCACTCGCTTTTAAGGAATCTGCACTAGGCGTGTTCCTAGATATCGAGGGTGCCTTCAATACTGTTCTCCCGGGGGCGGTTCTTCAAGCCCTAACTCGCCTTGGCCTGGATCACCCTATGGTCGAGTTTGTTCATCGCCTTTTAGGCAGTAGACCTATTTATTCCGAAATGGGGGAGGTATCTATAACAAAGTATGCACCGCCACAAGGTGGTGTTCTCTCCCCACTTCTTTGAAATCTAACGGTGGATACCTCGCTGTCACGGTTGCAAGATACACGTTGCCAAGTCATTGCTTACGCAGATGATCTTGCCCTAACGGCAATAGGTAAGCACGCCCAAGTTCCAAGTGACTTAGTTCAAGGCGCCTTACGCGCCGTGAATACCTGGTACAAAGAAGCAGACGTTAGTGCCAATCCGGCAAAAACGTGCATGGTTCTCTTTTCAAAGAAAACGAAAGCTTTCCGGCTACAATTTCCTTCCTTGAACGGCATCGCACTGACTTTCTCGGAGGAGGTTAGATACCTGGGCATTATTCTTGAACAGAAAGTTAACTTGGCGGCGCAATATAGAAGAGCATTGCAAGAAAGCTATAACTGCCATGTATGCCTGTAAATCAGCAATAGGGAAAAATGGGGATTGGAGCCTTACATGGTGAACTGGATGTAGACAGCGGTTGTGCGTCGCATTCTGTGCTACGGCATAACGGTTTGGTGGCCGTCCGTAGATAAATCTACAATAAGAAACAAATTAACAACGGTCCAAAGGGTGGCGTGCATGATGATCACGGGAGCGTTACCATCGACGCCGACTAAAGCCCTAGAGGCCTTGCTTAACTTTCTACCTATGGACCTATAAGGTAAACTACAGGCAAGCTGGAATGCTATTAGATTAAATGCACTAATCAAATGGAATGACACGAGGTTTGGGCACTCTAGAATTTTGGAAGGTCATCCAGAAGAGTTTAGACGCCTGGACTACACAGTCCTGCCTACGGGACTAAAGAATCACTTCCAGACAAGAATCCCCTCAAGGAAAAAATGGGAGGAGAATTCGGTCCTGATCTCGTTTTCTGACTCAACAGCCATCTACACTGATGGCTCGAAGTTGGATCTGAATATAGGAAGTGGGATATGCTTACAAGAACTCTCACTTAGCCTTAATTTTCGTCTGCCAGATCTATGTATGTAGCATTTTTCAGGCTGAACTAAAAGCAATAAACGAAGGTGCAATCGATCGAAGGGCTGATCGATTCCTTATATAATCTGAATAATCAACGTATTCTTATAGTTTCGAGCATTTTGATTAATCCTAGTGTATTGATATTGACTTCGAAATAGATTAACTAATTTTATTACGTGTAATTCGTATGGGAAAACTAAAGCCTTGATGCGGGACCTCTTAGAATTGGCCTAGAGAGCAGATATTCACGGAGGATCATTACTATAACAAATGCTGTAATTTGAGTCTTATTTCGGTCGCATTTCTGGATTTTTCTGACGTGGTCTAATGTACATGATACATATACATATGTATATTTATACGCTAATAAGCTACTACTGTTTGTTATGAGATTTAGTCACTGCGGTCAATTGACGTTTGGCGAGATGCTCGTATTAACAAATGATAATTGATTAATTTTGTTTTCCCCTTTATTTGCGTGAACTGTTTCGATGGTTTTGCTAATTTTGCAAGCAACTTATCAACTTTCACATATTCCTGGTATTCAGCAAAAATTACTGATGAATCAGTTACTAAAAAATTCACACAATTTTTAGTTTTATACAAAAGTGTTTTTTTACCGTGTTTAATTTTTTTTTTTTTTTTAGTAATTTACTTCGCCCTACTTCCACGATATCCAGTCTGCGATACGTGAAATCAAAGTTTAGGGGCGTCGGCTTTTAGATAATGCATCTGAACGATTATGCCATATTGCAAGTGATGCAGCGATCTCTTCCTCCTGGATCTTTCCATCACTTTCGCCCTCTTCCTTCTTTCTCACTTAGTCTGTACACCGATGCATACATTCGATTGTATGCCTTTGTTGCCAATGAGGTTACTCGAGCCGCAGCTCCATAAAGAAGGGACGGGCATACAACAGTTAAGAGCAGAAACTTCCTTTCGCTACTTCTTATGCCGACCACATTTGGAAGAACTCTCGATAGTGAGCGACTAGTTTATGTAAGCTATTGCATTATTATTGTCGACGAAGCTTTAACCCACTGTAGGCGCTTAATGATCTTTTTTGAACTTAAAGCTCTCCATGATTCCTTTGGCTCTTCTAGAGGTGTAAGCTCTCGATAAGTGGAATGATTTAAATATTTTCTTTTGACCTTTTCTATGCTTTTTGTTAACTTTTATAGTGAAAGTTGCTTAAGTATAATGACTGAGGCATGCTCTCTTGGCAGGATGCGCTTGTTACTGAATGCAGCTTTAATGATAAACTAATTTTTTAAATAAGAAAAATATATGCAAAGGAATATTCAATCAAGGCAAGGTTCAATAGTTTGGTGGTACGTTAAATGATATTTGGCTTTGTAAAATTGGCTACATTTACAAAGACACGATAGGAAGGAAAATGTAAAAAAGAAAATTGTTTGCCAAGATTGGGACAAGGCTCAACATTTTTCCATCACACGATTGTACTGCCAATTTACATCAAACTTTTGTCTGACTCAGCCTTTAGAAACATACAAATTTTAATCACAAAAATGTTGTAATGTAAATTTCTAGACACTCATGCCTTTACACATGATTTGCCATTCCCCTCCGCCACTTTCAATGACTCAATTACCTAAACAATCATTGCGTGTAGATAATTCCAAAAACCGGCAGTGAGTGGCGCGCGAATAATTGAGATTGACCCAGCTTGCCATAACTCGCTTACTTTCATTTATTTCCCAAGCAATAAATTGTCACTCTAAAGGATCTCGCATAACAAGTTCCGCAGTCGCAATTACACATGTACATGCCTCCATGTGCATACTTATGCATATGTACATACCAATGTACAAATAACCACAAAGGAAAGTGAATTTTTATTCTGTGAATTTCATTGAATTGGAAATGACCAGAAAAGCGCAATGCTGTGCACAAATAGTAACAACAAAAATGCTGCTACTACGCGAGTACAAACAACAGGCTGGCGTTTAACAGTCAATAATAGTAAATTTATTGATAATTTATTAGAAAGTTGCGGACAAACCGACACGTTGAAATGAGGTGCAGCAGCAGCAGCAGCAGCAGCAGCAGCAATAGCAGGCCGCTATGCATATGCCACGGCGATGACTGCTATTATTGCAACACGAGGACGCGCTTGTGCCAGCGCTGCAACTGAGCAAAGGCAAAAATATATGTATGTATATACATAAATATGTGAATAGTATAAAAAGTACATACATACATGATATAAAAACATGCACTCAAATGCATTTCTTTGTATGGCAGCCAGTCGCCAGCAGTTGCACTATTGCTGGCTGACGCGCTTGCGTCGTTGCATATAAACGTGAAAGTGTGTGAGCGTTGAACATCGAAAGGTGCGGTGAAACTTTTTCGAAAATTTCGTTGGCTGCTGTTGTTATTATTCTGGTTGCTGTGCAATGCTGCACACAAATGTGTGTGCCGCCGGGTACCGCGTGCCTCTCTTGCATGCACCGCCTGCGTATGCGCATCGTCACTACATTGCATTACAATCACGGCGAGAATGTGCTTATGGTACTCAAACATACAAAAAATAGCAGCAGAAACATAAATACAAATTTAAATAAATAAATAAAAAGTGTAAATAAAATACAAATATTTGTTAATGCTAATCATGCGCTGTGGCGTCCATCGTTGTGGCGACTGGGTGCGTGCCGAAATGGCATCATGTACATACGTATATATGTACATATGTACTTATACGAAGGTATACATATGAAAATATGTACATATGTACTTCTATATACGCACATATGTATGTTAATTGAAACAGGCGTAGAGCGGAGAGGAGACAGGTAATTGATTTGATTTTGGAGTCTTGAGACTTCGCTCTGTGTGGAGTTGGAGAATTTTGTATCTTTTAGCCATAATACATGTGTAAATAAACGAGTAAACACATACAGCATGGCGACGAATAACTGTTACCCCGTTTTTTTTTTTTTTTTTTTTTTTT
>NW_016166133.1:0-157 GCF_001687245.7 Rhagoletis zephyria | reverse complement strand
TGAGTATGAGGCTTTATGTTTGACAAAAGGGGGAGTATAAGGGACTCAAAATGGAGAAAATTTGCCTATGGTTACAGAAGATATGGAAAAAATTAAGTGACGAAGACCTGCTTGCCAAATGAACTTTTCTCTCAAAGTTTAAACTGCTGGCAAATGT
>NW_016166131.1:24332-25199 GCF_001687245.7 Rhagoletis zephyria | reverse complement strand
GAGTGCGTTCAGATCCTATTGCAAAGCCAATATAATGACAAAACAATTTTAATACANAGAGTAATACAAAAAGGGTGTTATCAAGAATAGTGATGGACAACGGCAGTCAACGTACATTTGTGCATGAAAAGGTAGCAAAAATGCTGAAATTAAAACCGTGTAGAGTTGAAGAAACAACAATTACCGGCTTTGGCGACAAAAATAAAAACAAATTACCCACTAAATATGAGTGCGTTCAGATCCTATTGCAAAGCCAATATAATGACAAAACAATTTTAATACAGGCGATCGTAGTATCGAATATTTGCGCGGATTTAGTGTCAGTGGCAAACGAAATAACCGAAATAAAAAACAAAAACTGTAAACAAATAAAATTCGAGTTTGCTGACGCTAATAAAAGCAGTGAACAATTATTACATGGTATTAATTTATTAATCGGACAAGATTATTATTGGAGGTTCAACACTCCAGAAACAAAACAAATTAGCAGCAACTTATTCGCGGTAAAAACATTTTTTGGGTGGACATTACAAGGCGAAATTGATCGCGGTAAAAACGGACAAATAGCGCTGGTATTGAATGAAAATAAACGAACGACAAAAGGTGTTCAAAATGAACCAGAAGCAAATCAAGACAGTGAATTAATAATACAAAATAATAAATTTTTAGAACAAAGTGAGCATTCTGAAGCTAATAAAACTATAGAATTTGATATCAAGCAATTTTGGAATCTTGAATGAATCGGTATCGTAAATATTAATAGTTGCAAAGAAACTTCAGTAGCGCTAGCTCGGAAAGCGGACGGTCGATATTCTGTTAAATTACCGTGGAAGCTTAAGAGCGAAGATCTACGGGATAATTACCAAA
>NW_016166131.1:6307-24116 GCF_001687245.7 Rhagoletis zephyria | reverse complement strand
GTTCTAAGAGAAAGTCGACAAACCAACAGTTAAGCAATCGAAAGTGTATACAATATTGTGAAGTCGATGAAATAACGTTTGAAGAACTACAAAAAGCCGATATGTACTGGATCGAACACACGCAGCGAAATTTTTACAGCAAGGAGTACGAAATATTATCGAACGGACAACAAGTTAATCACTCATCAAAAATTTCGTCGTTAAACCCCTATCTGACAGATGGTATACTGCGGTTAAATAGTCGTTTTCCTAAATATGATCAAAGCGTTTCAAAACGAGATCCAATAATTTTGCCGAAGAGGTCTCATTTAAGTGTGCTGCTGATATAAGAAGCTCATCAATCAACTTTTCATGGTGGTGTAAACGCCGTTCTAGCACAGCTTCGAAATCGTTTTTGGGTCATTCAGGCGAGGCAAGTAATTAAGACAATCCTGCGCAAGTGTGTGATTTGTCAGCGTCTCCATGGCAAAAGTGCTTCTGAGCCATGGACAGTACTACCAACCAAGCGAATAATGACTACGAGGCCTTTCGAGACAACCGGAGTGGATTTCGCTGGGCCGTTGTATGTTAACGGCAACAATGACCAAGGACACAAGGTGTACATTATGCTGTTTACATGTGCAGCTGTACGAGCTGTACATCTTGAGTTAGTGCCAGATATGACGACAAAAAGCTTCCTGGAGGCGATCAGGAGGTTTACGTCGAGAAGATGTGTACCATCTACGATCATCTCAGATAATGCAAAGACTTTTAAGTGTGCAGACTATAAGCTTAGAAAGTTTGAAGATTTGCTTAAAAATCATGAGTTGCGGCGTTTGGCGGCACATAAAGGCGTCAAATGGCAATATATACCTGAGAGAGCAGCTTGGTGGGGCGGCTTCTGGGAGCACCTCGTAAGGAGCGCCAAATGTGTNGCTACATTGTTGACGGAAATCGAGAGCGTAATCAACTCAAGGCCGTTAACCTACATTACAAATGATCACAACGATCTGGAGCCACTGACTCCAGCTCACTTTTTGAACAATTTTAATTCTCTTTTATACTCCACAGAGTTACCAGTAACACAAGCGTCGTTGACGCAGTCTTGGTATTTGCAGCAGTCATTGCTTAAACGTTACTTAAAGCGGTGGCACAAGGATTATCTTAACCAGCTTTGATCCATACACCATTGCAAGAAAAGGCCAAGTCGCAGTATTAATGAAGATGACATAGTATTCGTGTATGATGAGCCCAAATCAAGACTTTTGTGGAAAATTGGTATCGTCAAAGCTACATACATGGGCAGAGACAGTCGCATAAGAGCATGTGATGTGGAACTGGCAAATAAGCAAATTTTAAGGCGGTCTGTGCAGCATTTGTATCCGCTCGAGATTGCAACAACATTTCCTGGGGCCCAGGATGTAGAAAATCACAAAATACGAAATTAACATACATACACTAACACAAACACATTTCATTTACATTTAACTTACTCACTCTCACCTAACGCGATATAAGACACAGCCTTACTAGGTATAACATAATTGTAATTAGTCTTAAGAGTTTAGTTCACTATTAAACGCCACTATAACCGCATCTTTGGTACTTTGTTCGGATCCGGGCTCTTAATTTTACACAAAAATACACCCCAAAACAGCAACGATAAGTACACTCCATACATAATTATGAACGATATATATTCNCAACAGAAGTGATGCGATTCCGCTAAAAAAAGGCCTATAACATCAATAAATTTCGGCTTCAATAGAGGTGCTATGTTCATATGTATGTACCAAAGAAGAATAAAGCAGTCGTTCTCCTATTAGCCAAGCACATGACAGGGGAGGCTTATGACACTCAAGCGTCCAAGCCACACATTATAACTTATTACAATAAAACCAAAGCTGTAGTCGATGTAATGGATAAAATGCTTGGAGAATATATCGTGAAACGTCGAACATTGCGCTGGCCTTTGGCTTTTTTTTAAAATATGATTGGCCTCACTGATTTGGCATTCTACATACATAATCTTCAAAAATCATAACCGGTTTCAGGCAAAACAGCAACGTCGAAAGTTTTTCAAAGATCTCTCCAATCAGCTATGCATGCCCCCAGTTGAACCTCGAAGTGTAAGTGGAATGATGATGAGAAGCCATTTCCTTCGAAGTGAAGTAGAAATGGTGCTTGGCCGTTGCGTTGTGACATCTACAGCAGCTGTCTCTCAATTATCTCATGGCAGCCGCGGAGCCTCACCTAATACTGGAAGTTGCTATATCTGTCGGGAATCAAACATGGAACAACGAAAAACTCGAAACCTTTGCATATCAAGTGGTATCCCATTTGTGATGAACATTCAGCTTCAAAAACAGCGTGTATTTCTTTCGAACAAACTCTCAAAAAACTTTCAAATGTATATCCTAAATTGTTGTTCCTAAATTGAATTGTCTCGCTTGTTAACTCTTGTATAGTTTAATATCGCTCCTAATATGAATTAGCTCCGTTTGTGTTCCTTTTTTATAAAAAAAATTATATATCATTAAAAACAATAAGAATCTGATTTCTTCTTCATACCAGATACATTAAGGTACAGTTGTACCTATGCGCCCTGACGTGGGTGTAAATTCAACTCGGCCCTCTATTTCAGAAAATAGTCGCCCATTTTGTTTTAAATTTGGGGAACATGTGGCGCAATAATAATGTAGATATGTCACGAAGATCCAGCCCTCCAAGTTTTTTGCAAAAAAAGTTATTGCAGATTAAAACCGCGAAAGTTACAATTGTACCTAGTCGCACGGACGAGGGTTAAAAAATAATTGGAATTTAGTAACGGAATTAATTCTTTCTTTTGCTATGGGGCTTCCTATTGTTTCAATCCTGTCTTTGATATAAATTAGACGATTTTGGATAATAGTGTTGACGCGAAATTTATAAGTTTGGGGATTTTTGATAACCTATTTATTCCAAAGTTTACATGAAAGAAATGATGTTGTCGATTTGTCGCCAACTTGTTCCCATTGATGATTGTTGCCTGTTTCTCATGTTTTGCATGGTGGGCGTTTGAAATAATTATATGTTGAATCAAATCGGTTTTTCTTAAAGCGGTTTGCTTAAATAGTTATAAACAAGTTATATGATTATGTAGTTGGAAGTGAAGAAGACATGGACAATGAAAACATCTGATGGGGCGGCCTATTTTTAGGGAGAAAGATTTACGTGGCTTTTTGCGTTTCCGATGGCGTTGGAACGATGAGCTTTATGAGCTTTGCATGATAAATAAATAGAAAGAATGTACTGCGGCTACGCTGGCTTGGCCATGTCGTTCGAATGGACACCGACGCTCCAGCTCTGACAGTATTAAATTCGGAACCCGCTGGTGGTAGCAGAGGAAGAGGGAGGCCACTACTGCGCTGGAAAGCCCAGGTGGAGAAGAACTTGGCTTCACTTGGCATTTCCAATTGCCGTCAGTTGGCAGAGAAAATAAACAATTGGCGTGCTCTTTAAGACTCGGCGAAAATTGATTAGGCGGTTACAGCGCCAATAAATAAAAAGAAAATTCAAAATTTCCTGGTCCCAACGATAGGCAGCTGCCCCACTCGGTACGCCGCATTGCCGTGACTTTGCTGTTGCTCTGCTGACGCTTGCGGATGGCGCTCTGCTTGCGTTGTTGACGTCAATCTTCAGACGGCGGGTAAGCGGGTGTCGCCCGTGCGCGGCTTCATGGTAGGCTGTAGCGAGCGGTGTACCGAAGCCGATTTTAAGCTGGGAAGAGTGAGCTTAAGTCCGTATCCCTCACTCTTTCAGATATATGGCTCTTTGCTTCTGAGTGGTGATGGCTTGTGGTGGTGGTTCCGACCAGGGTGTCCAGATTGTTTAAATAAAAAAGCGCCATTCCCTAAAAAACGCCCACAATCCCTAAATTTTTTATATAAAATTCATGAAATCGACTCAGCAGTTTTTTTTTATTTTTAACAATGACATCTTGGTAAAGAATAGTTTTTAAAACAAAAAAGAATATAATACCTTCAGCGTAATTATATATTATATACATTATATATATTACACAAATAACTTATAACTAGGGAATCCAATCCCGCATAAAAATCGCAGTCCCGCAAATCATCTTATTTCCTAGAAACAGTTATATTCAAAATTGAAGTGTAAAAAAGGCGATTTGATTTCGAAAATCTACGCCTTTACTTTTAATAAGGTTGACTTTTTTGATAATATTTCGGAAGGAATGGTAAAGTTTTTAAAGTTAGATCTTTTAAATTCGGCCTTATTTTATTGCACAATCAGGAACTTTTGATTTTGATGATTATGCATAGTTTCGTAGGTATATGGTCAAAATCGCTATATCTTTTGGGAGTTTTTCAGAAGAAAATATATCGTAATAAGAGTTACTGTAGTGTTTATTCAATCTGAAACAATACCCGATCGCTGTAATTCCAAAACTAGCTAAAACATCAGTGATTCTGGATTATTCACATTTAACTAAGCTTTCCTGTTTTTCCGCGTAACTTTTGATATTTGAAAATGGCGTTAAAACAATATATTTTATATAACGTACTCTTGAAAACTACGCCAGAGCTGAATGAGTGCATCTAATATAATCAGATTTATGAGTATTCGAAATTTAGCATCTGAAATGACGCTCAAGAAAAAAATTAATTAATTTTTTCGCTGGCACATTTATTTATCGATAGATACACTTGTATAATGTGTTCATAAATCGTGAATAAAAAGTGAATGAAGTTTAAGCTAGGTATCAAGGCGGACGTTTTCAAATTTTAATCAATTACCCAGGAACAAAAAAAGTCGATAAAAGGTTAATAAAACCAGACCAGGTGTTTTACATATTCTGCAAGTATTTGTGAAACCTTAACCCCTAAGTAATTGTGCATCTATTACCTAAATAGAGTTGAGCTGTGAATTATGGTCAACTCCGAATATATATGTAAAAATCAAATAAATTTGTCGATATGCGAACTGTGCCTTTTAATCCTCCGATGCGACACCGTCCTCCTAACGTCGTCTGTCAGAATCCCCGTCCAAGTTAAAATGTCAACCCCCCAAAACCCAAACTCCACACACCACTACCGACCGATAAATTGTCACATCAGATCGGGCTAATGCATGCCAGTCTCCTCCCGCCTATTTCGTCGTACTGTTTCAGACACAATTAGCCAACCTTCATCTCGTCCACTAAGCTGTCTGAACCGTAAGCCTCTTCTATTTCCTATTTTTCGAGTACTATCGCCCGCTCTCTGTACGGCCAAGCGAGCTACCTACGAAAAACACTTTCCCAAATCTCCTTCAATGGTGTTTGTCCACCACCACTATTGTTTAGTAGACTTTAGCCAAACAAGATATCTTCGAACCATAAACCGTCAACTTTGTCCAAATCCAGACATCGATACACTAGAATGGCCCTCCAAGTGTCCAATCAGGATATCGAACACTATATTCAAACCCCCAAAAATCAAAAAAAAAAACTAAATGAAAAGTAAACCACGTGATGTCCCCCCATAGTCCGGCAAAACATTCTGTTACGTATGGGTCCCCGGATGCTTGCCTCCGCGCAGCTAACGCGAACGCTTGTGTTTAAGCACGAGCTAGCTCGCCGGACTATGGGGTGGTTCTTGCGACTCACTTGGCACGCCGTCCGCACCATTCAAAAAAACTCCGTATCCACTTCCATAATCGTCAGGGATCATCACGCTTCGACCCAGTCATTCCCCTCTGCCCCCATTACCGTCCGGCACCCTCTCCTATAGATGAGGTGCCCCGCGCCAGAGATGTAATATGGCAGACCTTCCTTATCCCACCTTACCATGGTCGGCTGTGGTGATCATTATTTATCGACCCCGAAGCTAGTCCGTAACTCTCTGCTTCACGGCCCGTTTCCCATCCGAACTCCCAATGCTATGTCCATCCGTCCGTCCGTCTCGTATCCGAGGTAACACTAATGGCTTACGACTAATATGGCCTGTTCAGATGGCCGCGTTCAATCGCTCGTATGCTTGTCGAACACTCAAAAAAAAATTAATTCAATCAAATGGATCTCTAAGCTCATAATATTGGTGAGATTCACAAGATCATAAGGTGAACTGGTTCAAAGCCTGTAGGGTTTCTGAACACGAAGTCGTCCGCTATAATCCTCAACCTACCGCCTACAAGATGTCTTGCGCGGAAATACCCGAGCTGCGGAAATATGTTCGCCCCACTATCCCTCCATACCTGTTCCTCTCACCAGCGCTACGGTGCTGATAAAAGAGCACACCCGTGCGAAACTATGCGACTTACAAAGTCTTAATTCTACCTGTAAAAAAAATTTAAAATTAATGGTGAGATACAATGTTCAACAAATATCTACTTTCTTTCTTTCTTGATAACAGATTCTTTGACAATAAGTAGAATTATCGTTTACTGTCCGCCGGACAACGAATGAATTGATGGATATTTAAAAATATAAAAAGAATGATTCGTCTAAACGTATACGACTAGAAGCGGCGAGATTTCTGTTTAAGATTAATTGAGTTGCTGCAGTCTCAATAACCACATTCGGGTGTGAACGTGTAGCTACCCATTTATAATTTCTAGAAACGAGGGTACAAAGCTCATGCCCTCACGCTCCTAACCTTTTGTATAGGATGTGGCGGTGGGATGGCCAGTATACGGCCGCTGAATACTCTAACTAAAATTGGGTCGCCGGCACGAAACTGGACGCTGGGAAAAGGTCTCATCTGTGGCGCCAACCACCTGATGTCCCACGTCCAAAAACTTAAAGTTTTGGCAGCCGCTGCCGCCAGCTCCAAGAAAGAAATGCTCGCTCGGCTAACGCGACACTTGCACCTACACAACTTGCCTGTGCCAAAATCTGTTCACACCTTGGGTTAATGGCCTCGTCTCACCTTCTACCACGTGGTAGTTGTTTTCACGGAATTTGCTCTTCGCTTCGGACTTAGTAGTTGTTTCTGGATTTCGTCCAACTCCTAGTACGGCTGCAGGAAAAAGCAGTCAATTCTCTTCACCAAGCTAAACGTCAAACTCCAGCTGATTGGGGTGCGTTCGGAGAGGCAGTTCAGGGTCGCATTGGAACACCAACCGGTTTAAAATTAGTGTGACCGCAACAGTGTAGTCACTTTAACCTTATTTGACAAGTGGACCCAAGTCGCCCCCCCAACCAAAAGTCTGTATCCGCCACTGACTACGGTTTGGTTGCCAGATGGCCACGCAACTGGAAAGAAAATTTTTATTACGAATGGCATCTAGAGTTATCGATAATCGAAATTTGACAGTTCGGCAATGGGCTGTAAACAAGCTGTGCGAGTAAAATTAGATTATTAAAATAAAGAGTTTTAAAGAAAAGTCAGCAATAAAGCTAAGTTCAGCACAATTATTTGTTTAAGAGAAAGATAAGTGCACGAACGCGGTCTCAACCAGGGGACATTTAAAGGATAATTCCAATCCTCGAGAACTACCGCCTTCACTGTAAGCAAAATTAAATGCTTTCAAGATTTTTCTTTTATTATCGCTTTGTATTAACTTTTAAAGCATATTCCAGACTTCCAAAAGAAGCTGTAGTATAAGTGCTACAGCAATGACTTCAATTTGGGAAACTTGATGTGTCGTTAGTCTTAAAAAAGATGCTTCAGTTGATAAAGCAAAAAATTTGCAGTGTTCGCTGTTGTTTCGCCAAAAGTGCGTGCTCCACGGGAACTAAAATTTTAAGTTATTGTTTTGTTATTTTCACCATATTCTATAAAAGAAAACTGCATTGCAAAATGTTAATATCGTTCAAATTATTAAAAAGTACAATATATGGCATACTTTTCAATCTTCGCTCGTAAATATGCTCCAAAAACCTTCCCAGCAACCACAAAAATGTAGTTGCCTGTATACACACTTTGTAGCAACTGCAGTTGCCAGTTGAAAGATACCAGTTGTCATCTATAATATCGTTTCGGCAACTAGCAATGCAACTGAAGTTCGGCGGATATCGATAATCGACCCATTAAGGTTTATCCTAAGGCCCTGAAATCAAAATAATCATGGTGTTACCGCCACTTGTCCAACACCTAGTTTTAATAGTTATTCAACACTGAAGTTATCTATTTCGTATATATGTACCTACTACACGGATATAACCTTATACGTATACTTACGCGAATTTAGACGCATTTCCAAAGTAGCAACCACATGTACATTTTTAAGGTTAATTATTGCGATTCCAACAGTGTCCGAGTTGAGATCAATTAATCTAAAGTCTAAGTTGAAATTGCCCGCCTTTCTTCACTAAAAAACTATGTATACTTTTATTGAAATTCTAAAATTATATTTTCTATTAATAAGTGAATTTGTAATTCCGTTTAGGAATTTTAACTCTCTTATAACTGTCTGCATTTGTGAAATAAAACCTTCTTGGATTTCTACAAATTGCTTGTTTTGGGAGTTTAAAATCGACGAAGATTTGCGGACTCAGCGCAGAGTAAATCTCTCTGCTAACATTTATTAAAATTGTTTTTTAATCTACCATCTAGCCACACAACTCCAAACCTTCCCGAAGTCCTAAAACCTCGTTCACCGGCTCGCACAACTGCCTCGAGTAAAAGCCATTTAAGTCACGCTTCTAGTGTATCTACAAAGACACAGGCCTGTCGAAGGTCACTAGAGCTGCAAAGACTCGCAGAAGAACAACAAATAAAACTAGACTTCGTAGCCAAGAAGTATAAGGTGCTGGAAAATACCACAGAGGAACCGAAGGGTCGTGCTCAGAAAAATCATCTGTAGTGCAAGAATGGGTGAATTCATTAATAGCTCTACCAGGGGATCCTATCGATCTTTGTGCTGCAATTGCGTCCACGGCAGATGAGAAGCCAAATGACCAAACTCACATGCAACATGGCAACATAACCTCACAAAATCCTAATTCTCGAAATGTGCACATCGGAAACAATACTTCGCAACCCGAAACTCAGATGGATATTACGCAGGCTACTTGCATTCCAAACGTGACAGCAACGAACTACGCTCGGCGCACATGTCCAGCGTTAATAAATCAGCCACGTACTGACACCTTACCTCGACATATGGAATGCCCATTTCCCAGGCAAGATAAAACACAAGAAAACGCATCGACAATTAACGGCCGGGTTAACTTTGCCTTCAAAACCTCAAAATTTAACTCCACGATGTCACATATTCCTTATTCACTAATAGGACCGCAGAACTTCTTGCCTACACCGCGCGTGTCAAGCGTTGGGTTCCCACAACTGGCCGAAACCACACAGTCTAATAATAACACCCAGAACAATTTGACTTTGCAACAGACAAACGTACGACACTCAGTTCCACGAGAACTACCAACGGTTTTCGGCCGACCAGAGGAATGGCCTATTTTCAGCGCAACGTATGACTGGTCAACCATAGTTTGCGGCTTGAATGATGCTGAAAACTTAATTCGACTTCAAAAGTCTTTAAAAGGGGATGCGTACAATGCCGTCCAACACATTTTAATACATCCAGCATGTGTCCCCGACGCTATAGCAACGTTGAGAATTCTATTTGGCCAGCCCGAGAAAATCATCAGCTCCATAAAAGGTAAGATAAAAGCAATGCCATCAGTTAATCCAAATAAATTGGGTACTCTTACCACCTTCGCCGTCAATGTAAAAGGCTTACGAGCTACAATAGAAGCTTCCGGCCTACGTAATGAACTAGAAAACTCTTCTCTCCTGCAAGAACTAATAGAAAAACTACCACCAACTCTTCAATTGAGTTGGGGTACATTTAAATTATGTTTATTTAAAGAAAACAAATTTCCAAATCTTATCACTTTTTCTGACTGGATTTTTGAGTACGGTATCTCTGCAATCAGTGTCAATATAAATCAAAATATGCAAACATCAGATAGCAAAAACAAAAAGGCATATGTTTAATCTCACGTGGAACAGCAACGCAAACAGAACTGCAACCATGTTGCGAAATGTCAAAAATTCATTGGAATGGATCGCGCCATGCGATGGAACATTGTGAGACAGCATAACCTATGTAAGCAATGCCTCGGGCAACATGTTGATAAAAAAAACATCACTCTCTTTTACATCGTTTCTTTAAGAGTGCGCGAAATGAAGACCGACATCAAAATCAGCCAGCAATGCATGCAGTAGAAGAGCAAATGACAAACGTCAAAATAAATACAAACAGCTGCAACGCTCACTGCGAAAAAGATCAAAATATCTTTTTTAGAATTTTGCCGATTACAGTATTTGGGAAAGACAATAAATTTATAAGAACGTACGCATGTATTGACGAAGGATCGTCAATCACTTTAATGGACCACGAAATTGCCGAAGAACTCAATCTAAGTGGAAAGAGTGAACCACTATGTTTGAAGTGGACAGGCGATATGCGAGGACTGAAAATTATTCGGAGCTAGTAAATATACAAATTGCCGAACCAAATCAACGTAAAATAAATATTAATGTACACACGGTAAATAATTATCTCTTCCAATGCAGAGCCTCGACTATAGCAAAATTAGTGAAAAATATGAACACACAAAAAATCTACCGATAGCAAGCTACAATAATGCTGTTCCTAGAGTAGTAATTGGCATAGATTATTGGAAACTGGGCCTTGCTCAGAATATAAGGGAAGGACGGCCGAACGAACCGGTAGTGGTAAAGACTTTACTTGGGTGGCACATCTACGGAACAGTTGGTGGTGCTGCGGTGACGCGCGAACATTGGCATTTCTGTGTGTGTGAGCGTTCTAAAGAAAGCGACGATGAGCTACATGCTTTGGTTAAGAAATGTTACTCCTTTGAAAGCTTAGGCGTTGCCGCTATGCAAAAATAGCTCACTAGTAAAGAAGATGCGCGTGCGTTAAATTTGTTACAAGAAAATACTCGCCAAACTGCCAATGGTCACTATGAAAGCAGCCTTCTGTGGCGCTTGGATGAATTTGAATTGCCGGATAGCTACTGCATGGCAAAAAATCGTTTGATATGTTTAGAGAAAAAGCTCCAACGGGAGCCAAGTCTTAAGGTGGTTTTTGATAATACCATAGCTGAATATTTAAACAAGTAATTTTTAGAAAAAAAAAAACCGACTTCAATTCTCATATAAACCAGATTAGTATGGGACCACCTCAGAGATACTACCTTTCCGATGCAAAAAGAATTATCGAAATCGGTTGACGTGGTCCAAAGTTATGCGGTAACATACATAAAAAAAAAAAAAAATATTCCGACGAACTTATAACCTCCTCCTTTTTTGGAAGTCGGTTAAAAAGGGATATATTCATAAGCTGACAGGGAAATCAGCCAAAATGCACAACAGCGTATATGGTATTTGCCGATTTTCGCGGTTTTCAGTAGAAACAAACCCGGTAAATCACGCGTAGTATGGGATGCTGCTTCCAAATCGCACGGCGTCTCGCTCAATACTTTCTTATTAAAAGGGATTGATCTTCTTGTATCTTTGCCTGCGGTTTTACAGCGTTTTAGGCAAAAAAAACTATCGCTATATCGGCAGGTATTCAAGAAATGTTTCATCAAGTGCTGATTCGCCCTGACGATCAACACGCTCAACGTTTTCTGTGGCGTGAATGTGACGTTTCGGCTGAACCGGACATTTACGCAATGAACGTAATGATTTTTGGAGCAGCCTGATCGCCTTGTACTTCTCAATTTGTGAAAAACTTCAATGCTGAACGATTTGCAAACAGCCATCCGAAAGCAGTGAACGCAATACAAAACACGTTGATGACTATCTCGATTCCATTGACGAAAAAGATGACGCTATCATGCTGGCGAAGGACGTGCAACGTATTCATAAGGCTGGCGGATGCAATATTCGGAATTGGTGTTCAAATTGTCCAGAAGTTCTGAACGTCTTGGGCGAATAAGCATCTGAGCTTAAGATTAATATCAGTGGTGATAATACTACAGAAAAGGTACTAGGCGTATTGTGGGTTCCGAATGAGGACGTAATTACATTTAGACTTTCACCTTTATTATGGCATAAAGAAATTTTTAATGGAAACAAAGCGCGAAATGCTAAGCATCGTTATGTCCATTTACGATCCTCTTGGCCTAATAAACAACATTTTAATTTTTGGAAAAATATTATTACAAGCCGTTTGGCGTAGTTCAGTAAACTGGGATGAAGAAATTGCTCCTGGCCTAGCGGAAGAGTGGTTTCAATAGTTAAAGTATCTGGCTATTTTACAGAACATCAAAATTCCGCGGTGCTACTTAAAGGATCACGCCAATTACGAAGGGGCTGATGTTCAACTGCATACGTTTGTCGACGCAAGCGATAGCGCTTACGCTGCAGTATGTTACCTACGTGTATCAAAAAACAGCGTCGCCGAGTGTTCTCTTATAGGTTCAAAGGCTAGAGTAGCGCCATTAAAACAAATTTCAATTCCCAGACTAGAACTGATGGCCGCTCTAATTGGTGTTCGGTTTTTCGAAATTCGTAATGGATTCGCGAAAGGTGTTTTGGTGTGATGCAAAAACTATGCTAAGCTGGCTGTACTGAGACAGTACGCGCCCATCAACTCGTAGCGCTACGTGTAGGTAAAATTTTAGAGTCTAGCGATATTTCGGAATGGAGATGGATCTCGTCAAAAAATAACGTTGCGGACGAGGCCACCAAACGATATAAGAAATTCGAGCTTTCTTCATCCAACTGTTGGTTCAATGGTCCGGAGTTTCTAACTTGGCCTGAAGATGATTGCCCACAAGAAAAACACAATATTGAAGCCACAACTACTGAGTTAAAGAAACGTGTTCTTCAAATATCTGAAATTAAAATGCTCGTAGATGTTAATCGATTCTCGAAATGGAGTCACCTGTGGAGATCAGTGGCTTACGTTTTACGATTTACTCAGAACTGTAGAGAAGCCTGTCGAACCAACCAATGCTTTTAGGAGAGTTGCAGCAAGACGAGCTTTATAAAGCGGAATTATTGTTATACCGACAGGCGCAGCTCGACTCATTTTCAGAAGAAATAATGCATCTCAAAGCTCAAAAACGATTACGGAAAACATCCCTACTATACAAATTAACAGCATTTATTGATGACGATGGCGTTTTAAGGGTGGATAGCAGAATAGCCAACGCGCCGGGGCCGCGACAGAACCCGATAATTCTTCCAAAAAATAGTAGAATCACAGCCTTAGTTGTTCAACATTACCACTCGAAATTCCACCATCTCAATACCGAAACGGTGATAAATGAATTGAGGCAATACTTCCATATACCACGCTTACGGTCAACAGTGAAATCAATTTTGAAAAATTGTCAAACATGTAAACTTCTAAAGGCTGTACCCACAGCCCCACAAATGGCGAAATTGCCACGAGCACGGACCACTCCATACGTCGCTCCTTTCACTTTTATAGGCGTGGACTTTTTTGGGCCTATTTTCGTTTCGGTAGGTCGGCACAGAGAAAAGACATACGGCGCCTTGTTTACGTGTCTGACAATTAGAGCTGTTCACGTCGAAATTGTTCACTCTCTGACGTCGAGCTCTTGCATTTTAGCAATAAGAAGATTCATCTCTCGACGGGGAACGCCTAAAGAATTCTATAGTGATAATGCTACCAATTTTGTTGGCGCCGAACGAGAACTACGGGAAGCATTGGCTGTTGTTAACAAAGATTTTTTTAGTTCGTAGTTTCACAATCGCGACGACATCATGGAAATTCATTACGCCGGCAGCACCTCACATGGGAGCGCCTTGTTCGCTCATTCAAAAACATATTTTATAAAATTACTCCGGCACGCGCAACGACTGATGAGCTGTTGCACTGTATGATGGCAGAAGTGGAAAATATCATTAACTCCCGGCCGTTAACATATATACCCATAGGCAGTGAACAGGAAGCTTTAACCTCTAACCACTTCTTGGTAGGAAGTTCCAATGGCATGAAACCTCTTACCATCTTTGACGACCACTACACTATTTTGCGTCACTCTTGGCTCACAACTCAACAATATGCACAGCATTTCTGGCAGCGGTGGGTCAAAGAATACTTGCCCAGCTTGACTTGCCGCACGAAATGGCATGACAGAAAGAGGCCGATTCGGGTAGGAGATTTGGTTGTGGTTGTCGACCCTGGTTCCGCAAGGAGTGTTTGGCTCCGAGGTAGAGTGTTAGAAACAAAAACCGCTTCTGATGGACAGGTTCGCAGTGCTACTATACAAACCGCCCAGGGAGATTTTGAAAGACCAGCCGTACAGTTAGCAGTAATAGAAGTGGCTGGCGAAAAGGAGTAAGCCCACGAATCAATCTCGTCTTACTGAAGGGGGGTGTTACCGCCACTTGTCCAACACCTAGTTTTTATAGTTATTCAACACTGAATTTATCTATTTTGTATATATGTACCTACTACGCATTTGCAAAGTAGCAATTACATGTACATTATTAAGGTTAATTATTGCGATTCCAACAGTGTCCGAGTGGAGATCAATTAATCTAAAGTCTAAGTTGAAATTGCCCGCCTTTCTTCACTAAAAAAGTATGTATACTTTTAATATAATATTTATNTAAGTTGAAATTGCCCGCCTTTCTTCACTAAAAAAGTATGTATACTTTTACTGANAAAAGGAGTAAGCCCACGAATCAATCTCGTCTTACTGAAGGGGGGTGTTACCGCCACTTGTCCAACACCTAGTTTTTATAGTTATTCAACACTGAATTTATCTATTTTGTATATATGTACCTACTACGCATTTGCAAAGTAGCAATTACATGTACATTATTAAGGTTAATTATTGCGATTCCAACAGTGTCCGAGTGGAGATCAATTAATCTAAAGTCTAAGTTGAAATTGCCCGCCTTTCTTCACTAAAAAAGTATGTATACTTTTAATATAATATTTATAATTCTAAAATTATATTTTCTATTAATAAGTGAATATGTAATTCCATTTAGGAATTTTAGCTCTCTTATAACTGTCTGCATTTGTGAAATAAAACATTCTTGGATTTCTACAAATTGCTTGTTTTGGGAGTTTAAAATCGACGAAGATTTGCGGACTCAGCGCAGAGTAAATCTCTCTGCTAGCACAGGGTATCACAGAATCTGTCGCAGCTTCGATTTTCGTGAAACCTACGAGTGGCTTCGAACGTAAATTCGAAATTCCTAGAGAGCCTTTATTCAATCCGTTCGAAATGAAAATTCGTACAGATACTCTACGACGAGTTTATGCTGTCGGAACAAAATTTAAAATCACTGAATCTTAAAATTAATGGAAAAAGCGGCATTATTGTTAATAATAAATATTTGTGATTGTGTTGCTTATTGGCCGTTTAGTATAATTTAATAATTTATTTTTGAGCTATAGGCCGTATGTTAAATAAAACATTAAATGTTTTTCTGCTTTATTTACTTTTTAGTTTTATTTTGGTCGATATTTCGCCTTCAGTCTGCTTAACTACAACCCTAATAATAATATATATATATTAATTAAATAATTTGTATTTATATATATATACATATAAATATCAAATCTAAAATATAAATATTATTACATTTATAGATTAATATTAATTGAAATTTTTTTATATATTTAATAAACATTTTAATATTGTAAATGTAATTTTATATATTATATTATAATATATTATAGTGTATGAAAAAAAATAATTTTTATAATAAAGTTTAATTTTATAGTAAATAATTAAATATGCCAATATATCCATTTCCGAGAGTTAAAAGATCAATACGTTAGCTTAATTAGTAGATGATAATAAAAGGGTGGCCTTAACATACATCTATATAAATGTTGAACTTCAGATTATCTTATCTACTAATAAATATAACAGAATGTTTATAGATCTATGAATCTTATGGTTTTTTTTTATTGGAATATAGAAACTTATTAATTAATTAAATATTTATATACTTATATATATAATATAGAAACGGAATATATATATAATATATTAACAAATTAAATATTTATATATATACATATAATATATATAAAAGTTAATATCTCAATAAAAAATATATTAATATGTCGTTATCAGTATATTTAGTATTTAGAAAAACAATATTTATTAAATATACATGCAGGTATGGCTACTAATTATTAAATATACATAAAACCCTCTTCATTTCTATATATTTATTAATTTATAATATATTTATATATAGAAATAAATATTTCATATAAGATATTTATATATATAAACAATTAGATATTTATATTTATACATCATATATATTATTTCTCACAGGTTTTTTTTTTGTAAGTCTTCCTATTTAGATTTTCCTATTTAAGCAGTTCCACTAATGAGGTGTCATTTAAAAAGTCAGAGGACCCCTGAGTGGTTATTAGGTAATATTAATGGTCATAACACCTCTGAAGTAAAGAAATTTGTTTTTTTATTTTTGTTTTCAATTTACCATTGTTAAGCCACACTAAAGGTATTTTGTACTGAAGCACTATTGTGACTGCAGCATCGCTTACACCGTATAGGACAGTGGTGGACGCACACATAATTCAATAATTAATGGTTCGATAAACTGACAGTTGTCTCTCTCGCACAGCTCCCTTAGCCGTGGCACCGTGTTGTTTCTTTGCAAATTAAAAAAATAGTAGCTTATGTACGTCTGAAATAGAAGTATACGTTTTTTGTGCAATATGTTTATTTTTATATTCAAATAAAGCACAATTAACCAATGAAATAAATTACAAAATTCACGTATAATTCTTAATACTTCGTTTGAAATGCCAATTTTCCTGCAAATACATTAGAATACCAAAAGGTTCACTACTAATTGCCGACTTTGCGTACTTTTCTACTGCCATTTTACGCACCAAGGGATTTCATTCTTCCTTTTTCTCTGTCCTTCTTAAGTGCAACCTTTTGTTTTGTATGAGAGTGTTAAACCGCGGCTGCCAATAATTATCTCATAATTATCCTTTTATTATTGAATCACGGGACGCGACAATAAGAGAGAAAAGAATAATAAGGAATTAAATAGTATTGTGCTCAATATTAAGACCGTANTAAATAAAAAAGGAAAATTTAAAATAATGTTACACAATTTAGAACAACATTGAAAAAATCACCGTTAGGAAAATACTGTGCTTCAATAACCTCAATTTCCTTATATAATTATATTATATATATAGTATAATTTGCAGTAGTCAATGAAATAAAAAAAATAAACATTGTAGAATAGCCAATAATTGGAAAATGTGGTACAATATCAAAGTTGTGGTATCAAATTCATAAAGGGTATTTCCACGATGCCTGAATTGCCCAATTTCGTCATTATCCTCAATTTCAGCTGAAATCGCGATAGAATTCTCAATTTGACCATATAAAAAAATATCACCTGAAATTGCGTATGAATTTTCAGCGAAATTGAATTCACGAATACAACTCTGAAAATTGCTTATTGTGATTTATTCATGAGCAAAAAGAAGAAAAAACAAACGTCAATAACAAATAAACAAAAACAAACCGAGCCNTTATTCATGAGCAAAAAGAAGAAAAACCAAACGTCAATAACAAATAAACAAAAACAAACCGAGCCTACAGTCACAATAGCACTTCAATACTTTTAAAATACTAATTTCCGATGTCAGTCGGTAGATGGCGCGCTATAGGGGTTTCCTTTGTTCATGAATTATGAGGTCAAAAATGTATACAGAATTAGTTACGAATTCGTAAAGTGAGCACAACATTTTTTTATACAATTACGATCTTTTAAAATGCCTATCCGTTAATAAGTAGGTAATCTATTATTAATTTTGTACAGTAAAATATTTACTATTGAAGTAATAAATAAATACAATT
>NW_016166131.1:0-589 GCF_001687245.7 Rhagoletis zephyria | reverse complement strand
TTATTATTTATTATTTATTAATAAATATTAATAATAAAATAATATGTTTTAAAAAAGATAATTTTTATTTTATTTTTGTTAATATAAATAAATATGATAGGGGGGTCTGTTTATTTGCAGGAAGGAAATACTAATTGATTTTATTTAAATATAAATAATTTTTTATACAGTATCTATTACTTAAATTTTGTTATTTAAATTATTAAATAAATTTATAAAGTTTTATATTTAATTTAATTTTATATTATATTAAAGTTTTATTTTAGCTTAAAATTTTATTATTGATTTATTTTATATGTAAGTTTTTGCATGAATTTTTATTTATTTAAATAATAAATAAATTTTATTATAGTCTCAGTAATTAGTTTTATTAATCAAAGAAATTTGTAAATAGTAATTTCATATAGTATTGGCTAAATTTGTGCCAGCAGCCGCGGTTACACATATAATACAAATAAAATTAGTTCAGTGTAAGTTAAATTTTATATAAATAAAATAATTATAAATTTATTAGGTGAAATTCTATATTTATATATTTTCATTATTAATAAATTAAAGCTTATAAATTTTGTAAATAAACTAGGATTAG
>NW_016166130.1:10543-25203 GCF_001687245.7 Rhagoletis zephyria | reverse complement strand
ATACTATACTTATTAGAACCAGCTCAAAACTAACCACATTTTTTCTAGTCCGGAGGTGACCCTTTTTGAACTATCTAAGAACTGTTGTTATATGAACTGTCTCAGAGCCATCTAACCCAGAGTCAGCTCAGAACAAGTTCAAAAGTTCTGCAGAGGGCGACAATTGTCACTTCGTAGGACATCGCCATGTTAAAAAAGACAGTTGAAAGCATTGAGTTGGGATAGATGAAGAACCAGTACCGTCTCTTTTCGGGCTAGCTCAGCGCAAGTTCTGAACCAGTTTGATTTGCTGCAGGGAAGCAACAGCTTGCGTTACAGGCTCGCGACCGCCGATGGTGCATGCATCATGGAGCGTGTGCGTAAAGAAATTCTAACGCATCCTGTTGCTTATGTTCCGTCCAACGTGTGGCCTCTACCCACGACCAAGCCGGGCTTATGAGTTTTCTTACTCTAAACTGCCTCATCACTGGGTGGGTGTATCTACTGTTGCATATGCAAACTACGTCACAGGTCACTACTACGTCTACGTACAGTTTTACAACTTATGCGTATATCACAGATCGATAAATAACTAAATAAATAAATAATTAAATAAATAAATCATAAACAAAATAACAAAAGTAATTAAATTAAATAAAATAATAAAATAAATATGATAATAATCAAATAAGTAGTCAAGTAAATAAGTAAATATCACAGATAAAAAAATTTTCGTAACTATGAAATATATCGAAATAGAATGTCAAGTAGTAAAGTAAAAATATATATACATATATATCTAGTCAAGAAGTAAAATAAAAATATAAATACATGTATATCTAGTCAAGTAGTTAATGACACTGGGTGGTAAATCTATGTAAGTCAAGTCATTACTTATACAATTAACACGAACAGTCTCCAACACTAGACATGCAACATAAAACATAACTAACCAAATACACTATGCCACAAAGATATCCTTAGCGTGGTATACCCCGATCTTCTTGTACGAACTTGGTGACTCTAACATGGAATTTCCGATTATTTTCAATACAACGCACTTAACCTGTTTTGGGGCAAGTTTAGCGTTGTAGTTTTCGACTTGTGAACTCTGCTTGAAGTTTCGGCGGTACACCACTTGTCCAATTTGAAACTTCACTTCTCGACTTCTGGTATTGTAAGTCTTCTTGCTCCGTTCATGGGCTAGCTTTAATTCTTTCACTATCTTATTTCGGATAAGCTGTGTTTTATCTGCCACCATTCCGACCTCGCAGTCCGCATCTNTTGTGTTTTATCTGCCACCATTCCAACCTCGCAGTCCGCATCTCTAACCGCGCCCAGTCTTCGGTATAGCTCATATGATGCAGCATGCTGTATCATAGGCTTACCGAAGACTGCATGATACGGGGTATCATTGATCGCAGAATGCACAGCACTGCGGAGAGCGCAAGCGGCATCGCTAATGTGCTTATCCCAATTCTTTTGGTCGCCCTTAATATATGACCTCACGATTTGTAGCACGGAACGGTTAACCCTCTCTGCTGCGTTGGCTTGTGGTGCATAAAATGCAGTCCTAATATGCTGCGTACCATACTTTTNTGTGCTTATCCCAATTCTTTTGGTCACCCTTAATATATGACCTCACGATTTGTAGCACGGAACGGTTAATCCTCTCTGCTGCGTTGGCTTGTGGTGCATAAAATGCAGTCCTAATATGCTGCGTACCATACTTTTCCAGGAACTGCCTAAATATGTTTCCCGTTGTCCGAGTGGACATACTTTTGCGCGCCAAAAATGTGGAAAACTTCATTCTCTAAGAACTTAGTAACTTCGAAAGCAGCTGCTTTTCTCATTGGTTTTAAAAATACGAACTTCGAGAAGTGATCTAAACACACAAACACATAGACATTTCCACAACACGTACGGGGGTAAGGACCCATGAAGTCAATGAATAAACGTTGAAACGGCCTTTCAGTGACACGCTGTTTGCCCATTAATGGCTTGTGGAAGGCGTTTTGCGTTTTGTTGCCCTTACAGATTTCGCAAGCTTTTACATAATTTTGGACGTCGGTTACCATACCGGGCCAANATTTGGACGTCGGTTACCATACTGGGCCAACAATATTTTTCTCTTAGGCGCATCAAAGTTTTATGAAGTCCACCGTGACCAACAGACGGTGAATNTGGTATACCCCGATCTTCTTGCCACTAGAGTCACCAAGTTCGTACATGGAATTTCCGATTATTTTCAATACCACGCACTTAACCTGTTTTGGGGCAAGTTTAGCATTGTAGTTTTCGACTTGTGAACTCTGTTTGAAGTTTCGGCGGTACACCACTTGTCCAATTTGAAACTTCACTTCTCGACTTCTGGTATTGTAAGTCTTCTTGCTCCGTTCATGGGCTAGCTTTAATTCTTTCACTATCTTATTTCGGATAAGCTGTGTTTTATCTGCCACCATTCCGACCTCGCAGTCCGCATCTCTAACCGCGCCCAGTCTTCGGTATAGCTCATATGATGCAGCATGCTGTATCATAGGCATTCCGAAGACTGCATGATACGGGGTATCATTGATCGCAGAATGCACAGCACTGCGGAGAGCGCAAGCGGCATCGCTAATGTGCTTATCCCAATTCTTTTGGTCGCCCTTAATATATGACCTCACGATTTGTAGCACGGAACGGTTAACCCTCTCTGCTGCGTTGGCTTGTGGTGCATAAAATGCAGTCCTAATATGCTGCGTACCATACTTTTCCAGGAACTGCCTAAATACGTCCGAGACAAATTGTTTCCCGTTGTCCGAGTGGACATACTCTGGCACACCAAAAATGTGGAAAACTTCGTTCTCTAAGAACTTAATAACTTCGGCAGCAGCGGCTTTTCTCATTGGTTTTAAAAATACGAACTTCGAGAAGTGATCTAAACACACAAACACATAGACATTTCCACAACACGTACGGGGGTAAGGACCCATGAAGTCAATGAATAAACGTTGAAAAGGCCTTTCAGTGACACGCTGTTTGCCCATCAATGGCTTGGGGAAGGCGTTTTGCGTTTTGTTGCCTTTACAGATTTCGCAAGCTTTTACATAAATTTGGACGTCGGTTACCATACTGGGCCAACAATATTTTTCTCTTAGGCGCATCAAAGTTTTATGAAGTCCACCGTGACCAACAGACGGTGAATTATGCGAAGATTCCACGAGCCCACGGCGCAGCTCTGTCGGCACCCAGAGTTCCCAGGCGTGGTCCTGCTGAAGGTCATCCCCACTATTAAATTGTGGCCGTTTGTATACATAACCGTCCGATATACAAAGTTCGGGTAGCCTGTCCTGGTTGTTGGTCACAGTCTTTTTAAGCTCCTCGTATTCGTCTGTGTTGAAAAATGGCGAGTCCAAGCATACATCTAGCATTCGGTCCTTTACCGCTATCTCTTCCATGTTCATCCGCGACAGCGCATCTGGCACGACGTTTTGAGACCCCTTTCGATGCTGAATTTCAAAGTCATAAGCCTGGANTTGGCACGACGTTTTGGGACCCCTCTCGATCATAAGCCTGGAGCTCTAAGCTCCACCTCGCGAGTCTGCCCGACAAATCCTTTTGGTTCATCAACCATTTCAGACTCGCGGGGTCAGTTGTAACCGAGAAAGGGAGTCCCTCCACATACGGCCGAAATCGCTTGATGCTCAGAACTGCAGCGTAGCACTCTAGCTCCGTAATACTGTTGTTGCGCTGCGCTTTGTTAAGTTTGGCCGAAATGTATGCTATTGGCCGCTCATTACCGTCGTCGTCTAACTGAAATAAAACCCCGCCCACTCCGTCCGTTGACGCGTCACATTGTATATAAAAGTGTCTGTTGAAGTCGGGGTGTGTCAAGACTGGCGCCGAAATCAGGCTTTCTTTCAACTGATTAAACGCCCTTCTGGCCTCGTCCGTCATGGTAAATTTGTTTACTCTGTCCTTTTTGAGGCAGTCGTGCAGCGGAGCTGCTATCGTCGCGTAGTCTTGTATGAATCTCCGGTACCACCCTGTCATCCCTAGGAACCGCCTGAGCTGCTTCGGGGTTCGTGGCTCCGGGAAATCCTTCATGGCTGCGACTTTGCTCGCGTCTGTACCGATACAACCGTTGCCCACGACGTACCCAAGATACCTTACATCCTTAAAACAAAATTTGCTCTTTTCAACGTTATTGTAAGTTTGGCTTCACGGAGACATTTAGCAACTTTTTCTAACAAGGACAAATGGGACACAAAATCTTCCGAACACACAAGTAAGTCATCCAAATAAACAAACACATATTCACGAAGTTTGACCTTGTCCATGAGCCTACACTTACGTTGTGCTGCATTGCACAACCCAAATGGCATGACCGTGAAATGATACAACGGTCGACCTGGTACGGTGAATGCCGTTTTCTCCCTGGACTTTTTCTCTAAAGGTATTTGCCAGAATGCATCTTTTAAATCAATTGCAGATATGAAACTAGTATTCTGCAATCGGCTTAGGATACCATCAATGTGAGGCAGTGGATAGGCGTCTTTAACGGTCCTTTCGTTTACCTTGCGAGCGTCCAGACGGAGGCGATTTTTCGTCCCCTTAATAACGAGTGAAACTGGCGAGTTCCAACTACTGTTGGACTCTTCTATTACTGCATCTCAAGCATCCGATCTAATTCATTATAAACAAGTTTCTGAATAGCTGGGGATATTGGGTAGTGCCTCTGCTTTACTGGGAGGTTCTCGTTGGTCACTTCTATTACATGTTCCTCTTTGTCTGTCTTGCCTAGTCCGAACACAGCGAANCTCTTTGTCTGTCTTGCCTAGTCCGAACACGGCGAAGGACGGGAAATGAGCCTTCATACGCTCTAATGCTACAGTTTGATCGTAAGTCAAGGCATGTTGCACTGCGTCGAAGGTGAGGTCTCCTTCGGCGGATACAAGCTCTGAAACACCAGCACCATTCACACTCGCAGGCACTCCTCTACTAACAACACACATATCAAACACCTTCCAAAAATCTATACCAAGTAAACTTCTTGTTTCAAGCCAGGTACGATCAAGAACTCTAAATCTCGCGTTATATTATCCCATAAGACGGGGAGAGTAATAACACCCACCACCGCAGTTTCTCCACCGTTCGCGGTTCGGATATTCTGCCTCTTAATAGGTAGTATAATACTTTCTTTGCCCTCCAGAAACTTGTCAGCATTCCTACCCAGGCAACTAGCCCATGCTCCTGAATCCAATAACGCTAATACCTCCTGATCTCCTATTTTTGTTTTGGCGAAGAACCTGTTGTTGTTGTTGAGATTATCTTGCGACATCTTCTTTTAATATTCTTCTTCTTTGCTCGCATTTTCTCGATCATTTTATAGTTTCTCATTTTATTTTTCTGAAGAATTTCCTCACAAAAGATGCGTCTACGCGCCTCCTCATATTCCAGCTTTCTCTGATGCAAGCTTTTTACTACCTATTTTGCTGACATTTCTTTCTGCTCCTTTGCCTTATTCCCTACCTCTCGTTTAAGAACTTTCACTGGGTTGGATCCGGGAGCTCCTTTTCCAGTTTCTGGTTTCCCTGACTAGACTTAAATACACACACGCGAAACAGACCATATCGTGGAATGAACAATTACATTTACTACGGGACTCTACGGGGTTCTTGACATAATAATCTACAGGCATACCATAAGAGAAACACAAGATTAGGTGAAACGGGGACGGACAAAAAGAATTAATCGAAGACTACTGAACCTCTGCACTAACATCTGGACTAATGAACGATGACGACTTCTTACTAGCTACCACTGGTTATTGTGTCTTATTGCACTGTGCCCTACCTATCGCTTCTACGCTTCTATTTAGTGACGCCTCACATTTCATATAATTGAACTCTACTTCACTTATTGGTTTAGGCGTACTCCTATTTTCCTTAATGACTTTTTCGGCTCGTTTACACTCAGATTTGAGGTCAGCTAATGTGATAATTTTCGAAGCGAAGTTTAAATTTGACAGGTATGGTTTGAGATTGCTTCTAATTATGCTGACAAGCTCCTGTTCGGGGATCCTCTTCCTGAGACGAAAAGTTAAATTATGTACATCGCTATAAAAGTCTTATAAGCATTCTTGGGGCACTTGTTTGCTGTCCATGATTTCTCTGATAATCTCATAGTCCGACTCAGCAGTCCTAAAGTGGTTCAGCAGTTCGGCCTTCAGCTCGAAGTAACCAAAGTCAGGTTCATCAGCGTGGTCTTCGAGCACCTGCCAATACCACTTCAAGGCGCTGCCGGTGACTATGCAGTGGAAGTCGGTGAATAACTGGTGGTAGCATTCTTTCTTTCTATACGAAAAATGAAGCTTTCCACCGTCATACCTTTGCCAGTACCATAAAATTTTACGTGCCATTTGTCTAAATCGATTTTCCTATTTCTACTTTCATTATGTGGACGCAGGTAATTGGCATTCTGCTCCTCTTCTCCATTGATCCTTTCACCATTTGTATCGCGTCGGGTTTCTGGTGTGGAAACCATAACCGGTCTATTACCGTTTCCCTGCATCGAGGTCTCTACCTCACCTACTCTATTATTTAAAGTCACAACATCTTCTCGTATGTGGCGGATCTCATTCGTACATTGAGCCATCAGGTCACCTTGTTGTGCCATCATTGCCATTAACCGGCTCAGCTGTTCGACACTGACGGATGTAGAACTTGGTCCACCATCATTCGACTTCGAACCCCCCGGTTCTTGACCGTCTGACTGCATATTCCCCCCTGGCTGCTGCTCCTCCTCAGACATTTGCATCAATTCTTCAATCTTCTGCGAAAAAGTCAACCTATTATCCGTAGCGTTCAGGGCTACCTAGAGCTGTCAAACTATCGACGATACTATCGATAGTATCGATAGTCTAGGCACAGGAAATAACTATCGATAGTTCTGGTACTATCGCAACTATCGTTTCATTAATAGCGTATTCTCTTTCCTAGCACTTTTGACATTTGCACGTATTGGTTCAAAGAGAACAAAACTTGGCAGCATTATTTCATGAACGTACGAATAATAGGCCCGTCAGAATGGGTACTTGTACGTCAATAACGGAAAAGTATGCGAAGGAAGTGGCGTACGTAACGTAGAGGTACGCCACATTGAGGGTTCCTTATGGGAGTTTACACAAGTCAATTTTGCAGTAACAATAGCAAAATATTCACACTTTTTTGACTTTTCGGAGACAGTTTATTGTCTGGACGTCTACTCTACTGAAAAAATGTGACAATTAATACATATTCTCAATTGTCTTGCCTTGTGTAAACGCAGGGTTATACAACTGTCAGCAGTGACGGACTTACGTGCGTCATAAGTTGAGTGTTGGCCAACGTTCGTTGGGTCCGTCGACGCAAGGGTTACCAATCTGACGCTCTCTATGCAAACACACACAGTCTACTCAACTGTCAGTTTCATCCTTGAGCGGAACGTACGCAAAGTACCCATTCTGACGGGGCCATAAAGATCATCCAGGACGGAGTGCGAGAAAAAAGAATTTTTTTGCAGTGACGTCATTTTTTCGCCGCCATATGAATGAAACGGAATGAAACGATGTGTGTGAATGAAACAACCGACTAAAAAATTACGTTATCAACTATTATTTTTTTCTCAAATGCAGTTACAAATACATGGTTGCCGTGCTGGGTGGAAATACCAGAAATTACATTGCCTCTTAAGAGCGTGTCAGACGTGGCAATGCAATATATTTCAAAAGACTGTCAAATTGAGAAATTTCAGAAAGCAGTTGCATGTGCAATGGCACCTTACGTGTAAGTGTCTATATGTCGAAAGAAATTTTTTTATTTCCGAAAGGCGAATTGCAGGGAAAATTTCTGAAATCGCTTTTAGACTTTTTACACGGCGAATGAATTTCTAGCAATATTTCTCAATACTAAAATGCAACCGTGAGCCGCTAAAACAAACAAATTTATAACAGCAATATAACGAAAAATAAATGAATTTAGAAAAACTAATGAAATGGGTCGATACTATCGATAGTGTCGATAGTCACCCTTAAGACTATCGTAAAACATCGATGGATTTGACTATCGATATTTTGACAGCTCTAGTGCTACCTCTTGAGTAACTCTAACTAGAGGTGGGCGCACCGCTTCTTGCGTTGACGTCCCAAAGATACGCGCTGCACAACGGTTAAGATAATCTGTAGGCACAAAGTTAACAGGATATGGCACACCAGTATCAATTTGTGTAAATAGGGACCCTACCACTTGATTCTCTAAGCTTCGTGCTACACTTCGAGTAGCCCTGCGGTTTGAATTTAGCAGTCCTAAACCACCTGCAATCAGTCGCTCTTCTTCTTCACGTTCTTCCATTCACTCAACTAAACGCATTAATACACGTCTCATACACAGACCACTTCACAAAAATAAATTAATTGAAGCTTGTGAATTCAAAACTAACTTGTAAGACCAAAAAAAAAAATCAGAATAAAAAAAATACCGAAGAAAAAAAGATAGAATGAAAAGGTTATAAAATTCAGTAAAAATTCAGGGATTAAAAATAGAAATTGAAACGAAGAAATTATTCAAACTAAATATATTTATATGTGGTATAAAAAAACATAAAAAAAAAATCAGATTTAAACTTCAAATCAAATTTAAATAAAATTTCAATAAAAATTATTAAATGAAATCGGAAAACTATTGAATGCTGAAAACCTAGCAAAAATTTTAAATTAAATGGAGATTGGAATACCGATCAAAAATAAAAAGAACCGAAGAAAAACTTTCTTGGGTACAAAAAATAAGGAATGAATATAACAAAAAAAAAAAAAAATTTTAAAGAAATTCACCACGAACCCAAGGATTCAAAAATTCACTTAACAAGAATATAAATGAAAATTCAAGTAAATAATTCAACTAAAATCAAAAATATTAATGATTTAAAACCGGAATAGCAAACCATTTCCAAAAGGACTGAATAATACTCGACTTCCGAACGAGCAAAACCAAAATATCCAAAAATCCAAAATTCAAAAGGGAAATAAAAATTCACGAATTATAAATCTAAGTATAAAGGTATCTAAGAAAGGTTGTTAAAATATGCAATTAAAGCGAACTCGAAAGAAAAATTCAATAAAAAAAACAAAGTTAAAAAAAATATTAATTCACCAGATGTAATTAAACTCCAAACTTCACTTATGAGAGTTATATTTAAATATGAATATAGCCAACAAATAATACAAATAAGCATGTACAAAAATTATATTTTCAAAGTATGTACGTAGGTATATATAATCACATACTAGATATATACGTGTGTATAAAAAAAAATGAAAAATATATTTCGAATAACCTCAGCAAAAAGTATGGTAAAAATGAAAAGGAAATTGTAAAACAAGAAGACAATCTATTCAATTGGTTTCGTTTCTATCCATAGGCGTATATGCATTTGTATGTATATACAGAGAGAAATTGGTTTGTTGTTAGACATATATGTAATTTAAATATATTGGTGTGTGTGTGGTGTTACACTTGGCGAGGTCATTATGTGAGCGTTAAGTCCGTGACGTCCAACGTCTGAGTCATCTAATCCCCGTTAGTTCTGGTTGTTTAAGTGTGGCATGTCAACTACCAGTTCCGTAGCTCCAGGAGTGGATGCCACACTTCCCCCACTTCCTTGAAGCCTCACTTGTGTGCGGTGCTGGACTACACAGCAGGTAGCTCAACTGGTCAGCCTTCATGCAAACAAAACAAAAAAAGAAAAAGAAAAATGTATCACTTGTTGTGATCACCCAACCTCGAATCCCACTTCAGGCTGCGCTGTGGCAACATTGAAGGCACTTCCAAGTTGTGAGGATCACCCCACCCTCAGTTGTTAGTCGGACACAAACCACTCACGGTGACCGCTCGTGGTGCTGTCGTCCTGACCCTAACCTGTCCGATAGGAACTTAGAAATAAAAGAATGAAAACAATATAANGAAAAATATATTTCGAATAACCTCAGCAAAAAGTATGGTAAAAATGAAAAGGAAATTGTAAAACAAGAAGACAATCTATTCAATTGGTTTCGTTTCTATCCATAGGCGTATATGCATTTGTATGTATATACAGAGAGAAATTGGTTTGTTGTTAGACATATATGTAATTTAAATATATTGGTGTGTGTGTGGTGTTACACTTGGCGAGGTCATTATGTGAGCGTTAAGTCCGTGACGTCCAACGTCTGAGTCATCTAATCCCCGTTAGTTCTGGTTGTTTAAGTGTGGCATGTCAACTACCAGTTCCGTAGCTCCAGGAGTGGATGCCACACTTCCCCCACTTCCTTGAAGCCTCACTTGTGTGCGGTGCTGGACTACACAGCAGGTAGCTCAACTGGTCAGCCTTCATGCAAACAAAACAAAAAAAGAAAAAGAAAAATGTATCACTTGTTGTGATCACCCAACCTCGAATCCCACTTCAGGCTGCGCTGTGGCAACATTGAAGGCACTTCCAAGTTGTGAGGATCACCCCACCCTCAGTTGTTAGTCGGACACAAACCACTCACGGTGACCGCTCGTGGTGCTGTCGTCCTGACCCTAACCTGTCCGATAGGAACTTAGAAATAAAAGAATGAAAACAATATAATAAGGAAGAAGTGATAGAAGAAGAAGAGTAAAAGGCTAAAGCAAAAAAAAATATGGGAAGAATAAAAAAAACGAATGGGCTATTATCGTTGGGCGCCATTGTTATAGGGGTGAAATGTCCGGTGAAGCAAGGTGGTGCACAGGCATGGTGGCGAACCCGGTCTAGCTCGTCGGATGGGGGGGTCTTTACCACCCGCCTTACCTACACCCACATCAACAAAGTTGTTCAGTCATGCCTGATTATTGTAACAAAAGAAAGAAAAAAAACGTCCCGTCCTGTCAGGTGGAGTCGTCCCTCCCCTTCTACGTGCGACGTACTCGTAGCCATGGGCGTTGCCGCGACTCCTGCTACCGAGCAACACCCCCTAAGCCTGACAAAGTCCGTCGGTCACTAGTTCATACGTCAACTAATCGTCCAGTCTATGGTCAACACCCACATGTCCCCTCTTCTGCCTAAGGGTAACACCCACACCAACCTAAAGCCCTGTATGCAGCTCTCAAGAAAACGGTCAAGAAAAAAATGCCATTATTTCGCGTGTGTGTCCAAGGAATTTTGACACATTTGATACCTCACAGCCTGTTGCCTCACTCTTTCCTCAAGAAATAATGGATCGGGCATATATTTCTGTTGCAAGCCTGGGTTGCCTTGTGCTCTTTTTTCCACAAAAAACTTTAGAAAACCGTAGTAGAAAGCGTAGTAAATTTCTTAAGAACTGCATACTGCCTTAAGGAAATTTGACTCAAGAAAATTTCTTAGCCATTTCTTGTACGTCATTTTATATGGAGTTTTTGCTTTTCTTGAGAGCTGCATACAGGCCTTAAAACGTTCAGCATTCCATTATAATGCTTCTGCGTATCACCTCAAATAACTGAATAGGTACAAACCATTATCTTCACTGTTTTCTTCCCTTTATTATACAATTTTATTTTATTATCTACCATTCAGTGAGTTGATTATATTAACCTTACTACTACGTATGTTCTTCTAAAATTAAAAATAAATTCTTCGCAAATTCCCTTATTTACTTAACAGTAGTTATGTACAAGCAAATAGAAAAAAAACATCTTCAATTCAAGTTATTAGATTCCAACACTATAAGCTATAAATATTAAAAATTCAAATAAAAGGTCTAAAATAGTAACCCAAAAATACTCCTACAGATTACTCCTATACTTCAATACAAATTAGCCCTGCTATTATTTATTTATTATTCGGTTTCCTTTTTTTTCTTTTTTTTTCTACTCGCCAAAAAAAAAAGTTGTAACAGAACTACCCTAATGTTATATTTCTGCACACACGTACAGACAAATGTAAGTTAAAATGCCCCACAACACCGGCAATGCAAAAAAAAAGTGTATACATGAATATGTTTGCAGATATTTCTGCGTAAATATATGTATGTATGTATGTATGTTTATAAAATAGTTTTGCACTCACCTCAACAGTCCCACGATGTTGGCGCCAGCATACGGAGATGACCTGTGGGGAGTTTGGAGAATACATACACATGTACATACATAAATCAACAGCTGCGGTGCTGACACCTGCGCTGCTTGATTATTCGATCCCTCGCTCACGATGGCGGGCAGTGAGCGAGTCACCTAGTATACAAATTTCGATAAAAATTGACTTTTGGCTATCGTTATGAACTGAATNTTCGCTCACGATGGCGGGCAGTGAGCGGGTCACCTAGTATACAAATTTCGACAAAAATTGACGTTTGGCTATCGTTATGAACTGAATTATCGGTTATTGGAATCAAAATAAAAGAGTGAAACGCGGGTGTAAGAAGAAAATAGAGTAAAATAAAAACCGCTTTATACTAATAGAAAAAAATTTAGTGATAACATACAAAAAAATGCAACATGCAAAGTGCTGAGCAGAAATATATATATGTAAATTTAAAATTACTATGATTGTGCATTTGCACATACATATGTATGTACGTGCATCAGTTAATATGAAGAATTAAGGAATAAAACTATACTAGAAAACTAATTACTCATAATTTAACTCCAAAAATTAAAAATTGGCGATAACAAAAACAAAAAAATACCACGCACCTGACTGTCAAAATAAGCAAAAAAAAATCTACGATAGGCAAAAACAACATAACAAAAAGGTGATAATGCTAATCATAAGAGAAAATCAGCAACGAAAAAAAAGTTGGAGATGTAGAGGTGGTGGGCAACGCGGCTGGCTTTCCCTCGATGTGAGCGTTGATTGAGCGGCGTCGGCGTGGTTGAGATTGCTCCTCTGCTGACGCTGCTGTAATAAATAAATGCTCTGTGCTTCCTAGCTCTCCCTCGTTGGTAAGTACGCAGATTCTTTTTTGTTTCTTTGGTGAATTTCCCAGCTGCAGTGGAATGATGATCCACAGTTCTGCCTTGCAGCGGACGTTGACCTCCTCCTTCTTCTCAATTTTAACAGCTGTCTGTAGATATGTATGAGCGTAGATATATCAATGCTGCTATATGCCTATGCTACCATGCATAGGTGCTGGCCCCGGCTTCGCATAAACGTATGTATGTATGTTGGTGTGCGTGTATGTTGCTGCCACGAAGTGTTGCATCGACCAATTTCTGCCACTAGGTGTTTGGGTAGCGTACATTGCCCAGTGAATCGATAGGATCGTCTCACTTCCTGGTCTTTCGGGTGTGAGTTTTTCGGAGAAGTGCCGATTATAATTTTTTTCAGCGAGGTCCTTTTGCACCGTGGTGCTGGCGACCTAAAAATGATAACCACAATTCCATTAGTTTTAGGAAAATTTAATTGTGTCTTTAGGGCAAAGGCATGCATGTATGTATGTATGTGAGCACCCATATGTGTGTATGCACGCATGTATACGCAAGTCTGTAGTTCTAGCTTATATATTTGGACTCCATGTACACGCCTACAAAGCTGCTGCTAAAATATGCCGCTGGGAATATTTATAATCAGAATTCAATAAAAGTAGTCAATTCAGTTATTTAAAGTTTTCCACATTTCTCAATAAAAACGAATTTTGATGCTTTCTCCCCGAGAGCTATGAGTAGTTATCAATACGATTTAACTTTGTTATTTTCGAAGAAAAGTTTGAAGAAAAACAATATATATATATATATATATCTACTTTTATAAAAATATGCCCAACCTGCATCTGGCTTTTATTCTTCCCTAATTTCTTCTAAATATTCAAGTTCACCTACCTCGGATTCCGATAACTGGAGTTGCAAACGGTCCCTGGTAACTGCTCCGTACGGGTCACTAAAAATCACCGTTTTTTTTCAGTTAACACTTATATGAGTGTGTGTTTGTAAAACTTTATTATACATATAACTTCACACGATCTTATTCGCGACACCTTTTTACTGCACCGTAACTTTGATATTAAACTTCTCGGACTTTCTTAGTAGCATCCGTAACTTTTTATTAATTTTTTTTTTCACTTCGTTTGATAAGATATCGTAAATTCTCTTTTTTCAAACTGTCCGGATTTGGATAAGTAGAAACATTAAAAAAAATCTCTAGTAAAGCTTTCCCAATCACTTTCCGTTTCGAACCAGTTATAATTCTTCATTTAATTTCAATATTTTCAGTTTATTTTACATATCGCATAATCCTATTTAGAATATTTGCAAATCAAGATTTCTCAAGTACCTTTCGTTTGGTACCCATATTGTAACATTTCATTTATTTTATCAATTTAATTGAGTTAAATTTTCAAACAGGTAACAAACCTCCTCAAACATATTTTCGGCTGTAAGTCTTCTTAAAACTATTTAGTTTGATACCCACATTGCAATATTTCGTTTATTTAATCAATTTAACTGCGTTACAATTTTAAAATAGGTTGCAACCCCCCTCAAAAATATTTCCAGCAGTCATGTTTTTTAGAACCCTTTAATTTGATTCCTATATTGAAATAAGTCATTTATTTTATCGATTAAATTTAGTTAAATTTTCAACAGGTAACAACCCTCCTCAAAAATATATTCGGCTGTAAGCTTTCTTAAAACTCTAAAGTTTAATACCCACATTGCAATATTTCATTTATTTTATCAATTTAACTGAGT
>NW_016166130.1:4629-9810 GCF_001687245.7 Rhagoletis zephyria | reverse complement strand
AATTTAATATCTATATTGTAATATATCATTTAGTTTATCAATTAAATTGCGCTAAATTTTTTAACAGGTGGCAATCCTCCTTTAAAAGATTATCGCCTGTGAGCCTTCTTTAAACTCTTTAGTTTTATACCTTGCAATATTTCATTTACTTTATCAATTTAACTGGGTTAAAACTTTTAAAATAGGCGGCAACCCACCTAAAAAATATTTCCAGCAGTTATCTTTCTTAAACCTCTTTAATTTAATATCTATATTGTAATATATCATTTAGTTTATCAATTAAATTACGCAAAATTTTTTAACAGGTGGCAACCCTCCTTTAAAATATTTTCGACTGTAAGCCTTCTTAAAACTCTTTAGTTTGACACCCACATGGCAATATTTTATTTATTTTATCAATTTGACTGAGTTAAAATTTTCAAATAGGTGGCAACACTCATCAAAAATATTTCTAGCAGTTATCTTTCTTAACCCTCTTTAATTTGATACCAATATTGTAATATTTCATTTATTTCATCAGTGCAATTTAATTAAACTTTTAAACAGGTGGCAACCCTAATGATACATATTTTCGGCTGTAAGCCTTCTTAACACTCTTTAATTTGATACCCACATTGCAATATTTCATTAACTTAGTCAACTTAACTAAGTTAAAATTCTCAAATAGGTGGCAACCCCCGTCAAAAATACTTCCACCAACTGTCTTTCTTAAACGTCTTTAATTTGATACTCATATTACAATAATTTATTTATTTTATCAATATATTTGGGTTGAAAAATTTTCAAATAGGTGGCAACCTTCCAGTTCCAGTTCCAGTGGTTCTGGTATTATACCGAACAAAACAAAAAAAGAATTATTGAAATCGGTTCAGCCGTTCTAGAGTTTTGACGACCGTGACATACGAACACAACATTTTTATTAATACTAGTATCGCCCAGTTGTCGAAATTCGACAATGAAAATGATGAAACAAATCTGGCCATAAATTTTAAGGATAGCTCTCGATTAGAGATGGGCACGGGATATAGGGACTCGCGGGACCCACGGTACTGATTTCAAGATGGCCGGGGTGGGCAGGATAGGGAAGTTCTGTAAAAATTGTACGGACGGAATGGGACCAAAATCCTTTCCCGATACTCCCAACGAAACCGCAACCTCCGCAAATTCAGAAAATCTTAATTAAAAAATGTGTATGAAATATGCACTTTTTATGTTATATGGAGATAAAACGAACAACAACACAAAACAAAATAATTGGTGGATGCCAGATCTTTCATACAATTTTTTAATTTAAAATTAAAGATGTGAATTTTTTTAGAGATAGATTTCGGAGCCCCCGGGTCCGCGGTACAATTCTGAAAAACGTCGGGATGAGCGAGTTCGGAAGTTAAAAATTGAGTTTTGGGATTGGCGGGATCGGGACTTAATACCTAGCCCCATACCCATCTCTACTCTCAATCCCTGCGCCACCCAACGAAAGACAAACACTCTGATTATTTTAAAAATCACTACACAAAATAACAATCATTCAACGCGATTTCAAAATATGGTGGAAAATGGTTTCCAATTGAATGATTCTTGTCATTTTATATGTGTATGTCTAGGCGTATCAAATCTATTATCATATCATAAGTGGTTCCAGATATAAGCGATATGGAAATTGCATTTTGTATGCGGGGTTCCTCATCCCCATTTCGAAAACACCTCACTTTTCGACATGGGTTCGATAATGATAACATATGGAGATGGGTCAAATTTCAGGACGTTAGCGTCAGCGGTTCCAGAGATAAACGATATGAGAACTTCAGTTTGTATGGGCGGTGCCATAGCCTCATTTCCATTATTCACCACTTTTCGCCGTATATATATAGGGTATGGATAGCATATGTGGCTGTGTCAAATTTCAGGACGTTAGCATAAGCAACTCCAGGGAAAAGCGATATAAGAATTTCAGTTTGTATGGAAGGTGCCATGCTCCCTTTTCCAAATTATACCACTTTTCGCCGTACGCACGTTATTGATAGCGTAAATAGCTGAGTAAAATTTCATGACGTTAGCATTAGCTTCCAGAGGTAAGCGATAGGAGAGTTCAGTCTGTATGGGAGGTGCCACGCCCCCTTTTTCAAAATCTACCACTTTTCGCCGTAAGTACAGTATTAAAAGCATATGTGGCTATGACAAATTTCAGGACGTTCGCATAAGCGGTTCCAGAGATAAGCGATAGGAGAGTTCAGTCTGTATGGGAGGTGCCACGCCCCCTTTTTCAAAATCTACCACTTTTCGCCGTAAGTACAGTATTAAAAGCATATGTGGCTATGACAAATTTCAGGACGTTAGCATAAGCGGTTCCAGAGAAAAGCGATATAAGAATTTCAGTTTGTAGGGGTGGTGCCACGCCCTCCTTTTCCAAAATCTACCACTTTTCGCCGTAAATACGGTATTGACAACATATGTTGCTGTGTTCAATTTCAGGACGTTAGCATAAGTGGTTCCAGAGATAAGCGATATGAGAATTTCAGTTTGTAGGGGTGGTGCCACGCCCTCCTTTTCCAAAATCTACCACTTTTCGCCGTAAATACGGTATTGACAACATATGTTGCTGTGTTCAATTTCAGGACGTTAGCATAAGTGGTTCCAGAGATAAGCGATATGAGAATTTCAGTTTGTAGGGGTGGTGCCACGCCCTCCTTTTCCAAAATCTACCACTTTTCGCCGTAAATACGGTATTGACAACATATGTTGCTGTGTTCAATTTCAGGACGTTAGCATAAGTGGTTCCAGAGATAAGCGATATGAGAATTTCAGTTTGTATGGGAAGTGCCACGTTCCCAGTACCTACTATTTTCCACTGTAAGTAGGGTATTTACAATCTATGCATCTGTGCCAGGTTTCAGTTCCCCAGCATAATCGGTTTTACAGATATAGTGGTTTTCACATATGTCAGATGCCACGCCCCCTATGTATCGGGATTAACATTTCTGGATTAGAGGAAGTTATATCCTTTAAATCGGTGCATGCTTCATTGAAATCGAGCGAACGGTGCCTTCAAAAAAGGGATTGCAAAATTTTCTAGTGGCGTATTTATATATAGATAGACTAGCTGTACCCTGCCACGCTTTGCTGTGGCGTATTCCTGTTATATGGATGATAAATTATTAACGAAACATATGTGTTTGGTTATGTAATAAATACTTGTGTGCTTATTGTTTTTCCATTCGCTGCATAGATATCAAGGATGTCTGATTTGCTTTTCCAAAGTTCGACTGGAGCATTATTGATTGTGATGCCGAATGTCAATCGAATTGGGAGTTGCAATCTTTTAAATTGAAATAGTGTATCGGTCGGAATCATGGGAATTCTTCACCTTTGAAAGGCCACGTTAAAATCTTTACTTACACTACTTTCTTCATCAATTTCTTTAGTGCGAGTCGCCTGCCGTTGCAAAGTTTTGGCCGATTAATATTCCGCAACATGATAATTGGCACATCTATTTTTAATTTCAGTATGTGGAGTCTACCAGGAAGATCAATCGAGTTCAAAAATTCCGTTGGATGGTCTTTTTCCACAACGGTGTTTATCGACGTGTGTGCTATTTCCTCACGTTGAATGCTGGATTGAATAATATTAGTGGTATTCACCAACGTGAGCAAGTGGCCTGGCAGTCTGGTAAAATGGCAGATCAGCTCAAGCAACGACTGTTTTCAATACCACTATTATTTAGTTGATAGACATCCTTATTCTTCGCAGCAAGAATAGCCCGTTCACTAAGCCAATCGAGATTCCTATAATTAATTTTCTTAATAAAGAAACATTCTTTCGATCAGTTCTCCTTTCGATGTTTCTAAGTTACAAAAATTATCAGGCCATGTCTTAATCTCTCATTGACTGGCAGCTTTGCGTTCCCAATGTCCAGTTATTGTCGCGCGAATACTTCAGTTGCAGTGTATGTATGTTCGTCTTGTCGCAATGTTGACTATTTCAGGCAAGCATTTATCTCGTCCGCTAGTGTTAATCGGGGAACTACAGACAATGTTTGCGTAAAATCTCCTGCGAGCAATAACAATGCATTCTCGAATCGTTGAACGTTTCCACGCAAATCTCACAACAATCGATTTTTTATGTGCACCGGTTGTCCTGGAAATATTGCATGTGGAAGTTTCGATGATTTATATGTTCAATGGCAGCTCAAGAGCTGGATTGGCAATGCTCCCACCTGGTAACAATGTCGTAGCAAATCCAGACGAAGTGATAGCTAAGGTATTGCAATTTTTTGATCGAACCGTTGCCAGAATCCATCTGATAAGTACCACCTGGCGCATCCTCCCCCAACTCCGCCATTTATCATTTGCATATTCTTCTTCTACTTTGGCTTTGTAACCGCCTAAGCCATTTTGGCCGAGCTCAACAACGCCAGTCAATTTCCGTCTGTGCCAACTTGGTCTCTCCATTGCAGCGGGGGCTCCCTATTCCTCTGCTACCACCAGCGGATTGCGAGTTGAATTCTTTCACACCTGGAACTTCGGTTCCTATTGGAACGACATGTCTAAGCAAGCGGAGCCGCTGCATTTTCATTCCCTGCACTATGTATATTTCGTTTTAAGTCTCATACAACTCATCGTTCCATCGTATACGGTAATCCCCGTCGCCCACGCGTAGAAACCTGTAAATCTTCCGTAAGATCTTTTTGTCGAATACTCTAAGAGACGTCTCATCGAATATTGTCATTGTCTAAGCTTCTGCGCCATATAACAGCTCGGGCATGATGTGTGACTTATAGAGTGCGGTTTTTTATACGTCGAGAGAGGACTTAACTCCCGAACTGCCTACTCAGTCCAAAGTAGCACTTGTTTGCAACAGTGATTCTGTGTGGGTTTTCCATGCTGATATTTTTATCTGTGATAATGCTGGTTCCCTAGTACACAAAATTCTCCACTTTCCCGACCTTATAGCTGTCAACAGTGACTTGGGTTCCAAGGCGCGAATGCGCTGACTCTTGTCTTGTCTTGTCTTGTCCTCGTTTACCACCAGGCGCATTCGCTTTACTTCCTTATCCAGTTTGGAAAAGGCAGAAGAGACTTCGCGATTTTTGTTACCGATGATGTCGATGCCATCGGCAAACGCCAGAAATTCCACGCCGTTGTAAAAAAATGTTCCTGCATGGTTTAATTCTGCAGCTCTTAT
>NW_016166130.1:0-4604 GCF_001687245.7 Rhagoletis zephyria | reverse complement strand
TCTTCAAAAACATTTTCGACCGTAAGCCTTCGTAAAAATCTTTAGTTTGAAATGCACATTGCAATATTCCATTTATTTTATTTTAAAATATGTGGCAAACCTCCCCGAAAATATTTCCAACAATCATCTTTCTTAAATGCCTTTAATTTGATACCTATATTGTAATATGTCATTTATTGTATCAATTAAATTGAGTTAAATTTTCAAGTAGGGGGCAACCCTCCTCAAACGTATTTTCAGCTGTAGCCTTCTTAAAACTCTTTGACACCCACGTGGCAATATTTCATTTACTTTATCAATTTAACTAAGTTACAGTTTTTAAATAGGTGGCAACCCCCTCAAAAATATTTCTAACAGTTATGTTTCTTAAACCACCTTAATTTAATACCCATATTGTAATATTTCATTTATTTTATCAATGTAATTTAGTTAAATTTTCAAACAGGTGACAACCCTCCTCAAACATATTTTCGGCTGCAAGCCTTCATAAAATTCGTTAGTTTGACACCCACATGGCATTATTTCATTTATTTTTTCAATTTGACTGATTTAAAATTACCAAAAATATTTCTAACCGTCATCTTTCTTAAACCTCTTTAAGTTGATACCTATATTGGAATAGGTAATTTATCTTATCTTTAAATTGAGCTAAATTTTCAACCAGGTGGCAACCCTCCTCAAACATATTTTCGGATGTAAGCCTTTATTAATTTAACTGATTTAAAATTTTCAAATAGGTGGCAACCCTCGTCAAAGATATTTCCAACAGTTATGTTTCTTAAACCTCTTTAACATAATACCCATATTGTAATCACTCGTTAATTTTATCAATATATTTGGGTTTAAAAAATTTCAAATAGGTGGCAACCCTCCAATTTTTTGCGATGTCATTAGTTCTGGTATTATGCTGAACAATACAAAAAAAAATTATTCAAATCGGTTCAGCCGTTCTCGAGTTTTGACGACCGTGACATACGAACACAACATTTTTATTAATATAGAAGATGCGAGAGGCATAGAAAAAATTTCGATGAAAAAAAATATTTTTTTTCTCGGGTTCACAGCTATCCTATCTTTTAAGTTGGAACCAACAATACACACCCACAAAATTTCATTGAAATCGGTTAAGCGGTATCGGAGATTAGCGTAAACGAACACAGTGACACGGGATTTTTATATATTAAGATACTCCACTATAAGCACCTACCATTGATTTATCTGCATACCAAATTTCAAGTTCGTGGGACTTATAGTTCCGACGTTATAGCTGATATAAAATTCCATGCCTATTGGATATGCCACGACCTCTTTTCCAAACTTGTTTATATATACCCTAATATAAGTACCTACCATTAAAATGGCTGCGTACGAAATTTCAAGTTCAAGCG
Organism: Rhagoletis zephyria; assembly: GCF_001687245.7. Lineage (NCBI taxonomy): Eukaryota > Metazoa > Arthropoda > Insecta > Diptera > Tephritidae > Rhagoletis > Rhagoletis zephyria. The sequence goes on along the minus strand of NW_016166130.1, from coordinate 3,216 downwards.
ACTTATAGCTCCGGAGTTATAGCCGATAAAATATTCCAGGTCCATGGGACGTGCCGCTCCCCCTTTTACAAACTCACTTATACAGGGTGGCGCCGAATGAGCTATATGGTTTAAATGGTTTATACCTTTTTTATTTATGCGATTATTGTATTTTTTTTTTTAAATACAGTATATTATTGGGGAATGTTTTGCAATTAGCTTTGAAAAAGATATCCTGTAAGTGATGTCCATTTTCTGCTTCGCACATACGTGCTCTTTTTATCATATTTTCCATACCTTTTCGCAGAATTTCGGGTGTAATGGCCATGATTTCATTTCGAATGTTGGTTTGGAGTTGGAGAATGGTTCTTGGTTTGTTAACGTACACTCTTTTTTCAAATATCCCTAAAGAAAACTGTTAAGAAGAATTCAAACCATATAGCTCATTCGGCGCCACCCAGTATTATAACCAAAAATTTGAGGTTTTTTTTTGCCGAAATTACGATTTTTTCAAGGTAGAATGACGATTTTTCAGCAAAAGCATTCGGCAACGCTGCTGGCAGGTCATTTCCAGGTGTGGATCCCGTTGGCATAGAGTAAAAAAAAAACTGTCAAAGAATTCAAACCATATAGCTCATTCGGCTGCACCCAGTATATAGCCTACTATAAGCACCTACTATAGATACGTCTGCGTACCAAATTTCAATTTCACGTGACATATTATTCCGAATTTTCCACGCCTATGGGATGTTCCGCTCAGTTAGTCAGTCAACCTTACTTAAAGCACCTACCGTAGATATGCCTGCACACCAAATTTCAAGTTCTTGGGACTTATGGTTCCCAAGTTATAATTGATAAAAGGGTCCACGCCTAAGGGATGTGCCACGCCTCCTTTTACAAACCCCTTTGTATATACTTTACTGTAAGCACCTACCATAGTTATGTCTGCATACCAAATTTTAAGTTCATGTGGCTTATAGTTCCGGAGTTATAGCTGATAAAATATTCCTATCTGACTTTTACAAGCTCATTGATATATACCCTACTATAAGCACCTACCATATGTATGACTGAATAACAAATTTCAAGTTCATATGACTTATATTTCGGATTTATAGCTGATAAAATATTCCACGCCTATTGGATGTGCCACGCCCACTTCTACAAACTCATTTATTTATACCTTACTATAAGCACCTACCATATATATGACTGTATACCAAATTTCAAGTTCATGTGACTTATGGTTCCGATGTTATGATTGATAACAAATTTCACGCCTATGGGATGTGCCACGCCCACTTTTACAAAGTCATTTATATGTACTCTTCTGTAAGCACCCACCATATATATGACTGCATACCAAATTTAAAGTTCATGTGACTTATAGTTTCGATGATATATAGGCTGATTAAAAATTTCACGCCTATGGGAGGTGCCACGCCCCCTTGCCGAATCCCAATTTTTTTACCCTATTATAGGCCCAGGTGTCATGGCAATACTCTGTCAAAATTTTGTTCGATTCTGTCCGTCCGTTTAGGCTGCAACCTGGCACATACATACATACATACATACATAGTACATCTATATCTACATACATAGTAGATATATCCTTCTCTTAGCGTAAGATAATTTTTGGGGATGTCTCGGCTACAGAGCCACCTATCGTGTAAGTTTCAAGTCCAAATATTTCTTTTAAATTGGTTAAATTTTTTTCTAAATATCAGCCAAACCAGCAAGTAAATGCAATTTTTATGAATATCCCGACCCCAGCGCCACCTAGCGATTAAATTTTTAGTCGAAATATTTCCCTTCAAGGTGCTGAAATATGTTCCAAATATGAACGAAATCGGTCAAGCCGTTTAGTAGTTCAGTGACATTCAATATACGGAAAACTCTATGAAATTGTGAAATCGTGATGTCTCAGCTTTCTTCATTTTTCGGCAACAACAACAAAAAATTTCAAATTTTTTTAAATCAAAGAACCTTCTACACAGAAGGTCCAAAAAAGTTCTTTTTACAGAATTGAAATTGGTTAAGCCGTTTGGTCAGGCATCGCCGTCATACGGAAAACATTTCATTTATATATATATATAGATTACCTACTATTAGATATATTTATTATGATATATTTATTTTTATTACAAATTATTTTTAATTTGAGATGAACTGGTAATGAGGTGTGACTACAACAATAAAACGCATTTAGTTTTTATTTAATTAAAATTCATTGCGGTTGCGGTTGAGTACGGACGTTCTTTATTCGCTCCACAAAAAATCATATTTATCGTGTAACTAATAATACTTAACTATCGAAAGACACACTAAACTATTATTGGAGTTTGTGTCGTCGCGAACTGCCCTCAGCAATATAAAAAATTTAACCCTGATCGCGAAAAATACCTAAATAGACAATACGACATTGTGTGTATAAAAATTATTAAATTATTGTTTACATACAAAACGGTAGTTAAGTGAGAGATGAGTGTCGAGGGCGCTCCCCTAAAGGAGCGCAGGCACTCAATGCAAAGCGCAAGCAAAAGAAATGCATATTTGACAATTACTGCATACAGCCCAAAAAGCAAAACCAGCAACAACAACACTAAAGAAAACTTTTATACTGCTAACACACCATCACAAACAGCAGATGCAGCCAATGCAGCAGTGATCAATGCGGACAACAACCCAATTTGCCTACCGACGTCGTAACGACGTCGTTTCCGACTCGTTCTGGTGAACAATTTGTTCGCCGGCGACAGTCGCAAACGACTCGCCGGTGAACTCGCCGTCGAATGAAAAGCACAGTTCGCCGGCGGGTCGCAAAAACGACTCGCCGGCAGATCGCAAAAACGATATACCAGCGAACTGCAAAGCAATACTCAAAATTGCTAGAAAATTAAAAACAATTTTTTTTAGTTTAATTTAATTCAGTTGATTTTTTTTCAAAGTGTTTTAAATATACATATATACTTAAATATTAATTAAAAAGAAAAATAAGAAAAACATTCAGTCATAAAATACAAACAAAAATTTTAATATATTACTACAGCCTGGGTCAAAAATATTGGAAAGTCTTAACAATTAATTTTTTTGTTACTTCATTTTAGTTATTTTTAAAATTAATTAAAATTGAGTTTATTTTTAAACAAGGACCATGTAGTTTAAAATTATAGCAATGATCAGTGTACATACATATACAGTATATTTTGCTTTGCTGCCTCTATGCTTAAGTGCACA
>NW_016166129.1:14161-25209 GCF_001687245.7 Rhagoletis zephyria | reverse complement strand
AACAGGTCGCTAATGAATTTTCTGTCATTAATTTATGTACATACTTGACAACAACGCAGGCGACGCAGTATCAGGTGTCGATAAAATCGCATCATAATTGGATAATTGGTTCTCTGTAGGCAATTAAATATAAAAAGGATGCATTAAGTGGTTAATTTACACTTAACTAATACACAACACTCTAGGTAATAAGATACCGACAGCGAATAATTGCACATTTCAAATAACTATGCATGTACTCTATATGTATGTATGTATGTATATCGATTGTTTGCTAGAAGAACTTCCTAATAAAACAAACTAAATTACATATTATGTATTTATGTAGTACATTCTGTTGTAGGAAAAGTTCCAGTATAGCAAATTGCGATCGTTCTTTGAAATTTGGCAAGCCGAATTCCCAACGTTATTGATTGAGAGTCTGTTATTCAGTGTTATTTGCGTTTTCCTGTAAACAACTAATAGAGACAGACCACATCATTTAAATAGGCCCGGGCGTAAATATTAGAGCACTTGAGCTTGACAAGCAGAGAATCACTTACCAAGTACCAGGTAAAGGAAATAAGAAAAACTATAAAAAAAATCTTCAAACTTTGGATATTTGGACATATGACGTTTGTCCAGGGAAGGAGCGACATGTAATCTCTTTTCGAATTAAAAAATTAAAAATAAAAATTGGCTGATCAAAACAAAAAGAAACAGTCTACTAAGTAGCCATATTCACTACTTTCAGATATGTTTAAATATGTACGCCAATGTAGTGCTAAATAAAACACTATATTTTTTTAACATCTAAGGCGGTAACTATTAGGTGATCGCTTAAGAGCAACAAAAAAAGAAAAACACTAACCATTCAAAGGTTTTTGTTTGATCTACTTTTGTTTTTACTACATATGTATGTACAAATCGCCTCCTCCAGTGGCATTTAGGGGAGGACATTTTTCCAACATTCTTGATGTCTTTCTAATTTCAATTCACCACTGACGTGTGCTGTCTGCTAAGTCAATAGTTTAAATGCTACAAATGGGAGTTACAACAACAACAACAACAACGAGAGACAAGCCGCAACAAAAACATACACAACAGCAATTCCAGCGAAGCCAATAAAAGAAGGATAAATTGTTGGCAGCTGCTTGAACCGCATGTCGCCATTTCATTTATGGGTATAAAGGACGTCCGACGCGTTGGTTTTAACACCTAAGTAGTGCAAAGCCCAAAAAGTATAAAAAAAAAGAAAAACGCAAACAAGGGCATACTGCTTATGCAACAAATGATAGGGGCGTCAATTTGTTTAACAAATACAGTGAAACCTCTCCTAACGGACACCTCTATTAGACGGACACCTCCCTTGGGCGGACATTTTTCCCTATACCAAGTTTTCAGTATAAATTTCGGAACAAATTACTCTCTCTTAAGCGGACACTCTCTTGGCCGGATGCGGACAGTTATTTTGCATAAAATTGACACAAAAACTCTATTGGGCGGACGCGAACCTCTTATCAACGGTCATTAAGATTTCTTTTCATAACAAATCAAACAAAAACCTCCGTTGAGCGGACGCGAACTCCTCATAGGCGGACTACTAAATGGAAAAAGGGGACTTCCCGCACAAAATGTGATTGTTATGCACACATTTAGTTTGGTTTGCGCAGTGGTTTAGGTTCGTTATTGGAATTGTCAGAAACCCTTGGAGACTGATAAAACATGAAAACTATTGATGAAAAAGGTACTGAAAAAGGTAAAAAATAAGACTTACGTCAATCGACAATTTCCCAGTTTTTTATGTAATATTTCTATGATTTTATGTAGTTTATGGACTAAAATGTAATATTCATTTTTATTTTGTTATTACTGAATATGTACTTACGCACATAAATGAAATGTGCACTTTTGAAAAAATACATGCACATTTTTGTTTGAACGATGTAATATCAATATCTTTTATTCAAATAAGAAATAGTGACTATTCAATTAATTAAAACATTAAAAAGTTCTAAAATAGGCTTCCCCTCCATTAAGCGGACACCTCTCTTGGGCGGACAAAAAATGACTGACGGTGAGTGTCCGCCCAAGGGAGGTTTCACTGTATATGTGCCTATATATATATTTTTTTTCTGAGTGTGTGCATTTCTTTACTCGTAGCTTTGCGTTTGTTTCTGCAATGGATGTTGGTTTTGCCGCACAAACTAGTAATTGAGCAAATAACCGCATTTATGTAAGTCAAAATGGAGCGCAACGCCCCTTTTCCCACTGTTGTGACGGACGTCGGGTTATAACCGACGTACAAACTAGCTATGTAACAGAGGACGTATGCAGCTGGCTGCAGCTAATCCAGACGCCTTAATTCAAACATATGTATATGTACATATGTATGTAAATGTATATGTATGCACAAAAAAGCGAAGGGTAGCTTAACAGTTAATGCAGTGCAACATATGTACATATGTATGTATGTACTAATGTAGGAACAGTAATTATACATATATTAATGTACATACTTTTGAAATAAAAAAAACGCGCTGTTAACTCATTTACAATAAGAGGGAACCGATTTTATTACAAAAAAAAATGCCAAATCTAATTCGTCAAAATTGGCTTTTATGATAAGAAGTTTTTTATGGCGGAAATATACACATAGGTTTGTTATTTCCTACCGAGTTGCGAGCAAAATCGGCGACAAAGTTTCCTTATATTCAATTTAAACTCTTGTTCATCTCCTTGCAGGGTGAGGAAGTTAATTTGGTTGGAAGAACAGAAAGTCGACTCCAAAAGACCCGAAAAACGGTTCCGAAAGAAACAATACTCGATGCCAAAAGAACCGAAAAACGGTTCCGAAGTTACTGAAACTCGATGCCAAAAGACCTGAAAAACGGATCGGGAAGACCCGTAGCTCGATTCCAAAAGACTTCGAAAATTGGTTCCAGAAGAACCAGAAAATGATCTAAGAATAACCGGAAAAAGAACTGAAAACCCATTCCCAAAGAACCGATCGACAACCTTGAAAAAATCTTAGTTTTAAATGGAAACATTACAAATATCAATTAAGGAATGAATGTAATACATATATTTATTCATTTTCTATGCTTTATTTTATAACAAAAATATAAAAATAAATTGAATTTTTGTAAAAACATAATAAAATATTTTGTTAAGATATTTCGATAGGGCCTACATATTTCCGTTACCACTTTTGTGAGAAATACCCGGTCCTCCTTGGAACCGAATTCGAAAGAACCGGTTCCTTAAATACTCACAACCGCACATCACCAATGTCCAGAGCAAAGACAAGCTAAGCGGTGTATCTGTTCATCACAAGAAGCTTCAAAAAAGCTGATTAATTTAGGTAGGGAGGACCTTGGAACTCTTAGTGGGATTTCGTGGAACAATGTTCCTTACGTTATCAACTCATTTAAATTAATCGTTCAGGCAAGAGCTTCTGTCATTTCTGTGAGAAAGATGAAAAACGCCGGAACATATAATTTGTGAATGCATTGCTCTTGCACGACGAAGACTCGTTCACCTATATCGCCTATACTGAATCCGCTCAAAATATGGACAAAAAAGTTCATGAGATGCTATCCTACATTAAAGCCTTCATAATAGACTATTTACGTCAGGGGTGGCGGTATGGGCCACATATACTAAACATATAATAGTAATAATTTCTGGGAAATCCCGTTACATACTTAACCTCAATGAATCAATAAATCTTTAAAGCCCCATTGGCTCTTTTTCAGCCAGGAGAATACTATATACGAGTACTTTAATCCAGAGATGGACACATTTTTGGCTACTAAATATGTAAGTCGAACGAAAATGTTCGACTTGTCCCCTACCTCGTTTGGTCTCGGAAGGAACTGAGGGGTCCTTCCCCATTACAACGGAGCTGAAAATTGTGCTCAACGTTACACCACATAGCCGTACAAGTTTTTCAGGTATCTAAAATTTTCACTTAATCAAAAGCGGCTTTAAAATCGACGACAATATTGTGTGTTTACTTATCGTAGATCCTTTCCAGAATTTTAGGCACTGTTAAAATGTGGTCAATGGTTGATTTGCCGCGTCTTTCGCCTTACTGATAAAGTAAAATCAGTTCCTTCATGAATAACTTAACTTTTTTGCACAAAATCGTCAATAGCAACTTTTACTCCTTATTAATAAGGCTAATTCCGCGGAAATTGACACAAATAGCATGATCTAACTTCTTGGGAATTTTACAAAATTTACTGAGGCCCCAACGCCCAATCTTTGGGAATCAGATGCCACACCATTTCTTCGCCACCTGCTTTGAACAGCTCAGCTGGTATATCGTCAGTCTAGACTCTAGAGGGCGTTTTGTTTTTAAGTATCATAGTGCTGTTTTGGTCGAGTAAAGGGACTTGAGCTTTGTATCGAAACATTAGTCTGAGTTCGGCTCCGTCAAAAGCGCCACCTTTGTTGCTACTCAAAAGGGCTGAAAAGTGTTCCCTCTTTATCTGAATTACTATTGGGAACATTTACAACCAGATTTCCATCTTTAAACTTGCAAAAACCAGCCCGGCCCCTGAAACCATTTTTTTACTGTCTAATTTTCTAATAAAATGTTTGGCCCACATTTTGGCCTGCCGGCCTGCAGCTTAAGGTATTGGGAGTGCTGAGGAATTTTATTCGTATTACATAACAAGGTCAGCACGATGAACAGAAATAAAGAGAGTTATTTGTTATGCATAATTCACCACATACATATGTACATACATACATACATATGTACGTACTTCCACAGACATCCTGAACATAACTACCCGAACTCGCCTCGCCNCATACGTACTTCCACAGACATCCTGAACATAACTACCCGAACTCGCCTCGCCCGCCGATCCGCCAGTGCCGTGAAAGGATGTTATCGAATAAGTTTAAGTGCTTTAAGAAGTTTGCTAATTCACGTATTTTTTTGTTTGTTTTTTAATCTGAATCACACACTTTTACCCAATACTTTCTGCTGTCACTGTTGCGGAACACTTTCAAGAGCTCAGAATATTAAACGATTTATAATTGCTCCTTGTAAAAACAAATTTGCAAAGTATGTATTTCATAAAAAAGTGATGAATGAACATAAAAATAAAGTCGATTTACACAATTTCCGCCGCCAAACATCAATGCCCAGCCAAAATCACCGACAAACATGCCATAAACAAATAAAGTTCTACAACAAAAGTGGCAAAACGAATTTAAAATCGAATGATCGAGTCGTAAACACTAAAAACAACAAGATAGCAATAAAAAAACCGCATTAAAAAATTGAAAAAGATTTTAAAAACACTAAAGATTACATACATACCTACACAAGTATGCATCTACACCACCCTCAATATCTACAATCACATTTGATAGCCCCTTACTATGTATGTAGTAGCTGTTAGCTAGCAAACTTCATCACACCTGCGAGTAATTATAATCACACTTAAAATCTATAAACTGAATTCATTCTCAACTTTGNCAGCAAACTTCATCACACCTGCGAGTAAATAATTATAATCACACTTAAAATCTATAAACTGAATTCATTCTCAACTTTGAACATAGAAGACTTCATTGATTACATTATTAGTTGCTAAGTTGTTATTGTGGTTTTGGTTGTTGCTGTAGATACATATACATATATACATATTTATTTGAATTCCAGTGAAATTTGTTGCCTTTGCTGGTAAATGGTACTAAATCTCTTTTAAGAAACATTTAAATGCTTTCATCTTCGATTAACTGCGGTCGTTCCTTCATACATGGCTATATGTGTTTCCCTTTCCCTTTGGTCTGTGTGTTTAGTTTACTTATTTGTGAATGAACAGACAAGTGTGAATGATCTTTTTGATCTTTCACACAATAAACTCATAAAAGTGCAATTAAAATCGAACGAATGAGTTTTCGATTTCCTTGATGAGTGAAAATCGATTTGGACAAACTTATCGTTAATGAGAGTTTAGTAATCTTTTTGCACAGAGAAAATAAGCAACCCAACTAAATGTCAAATACCAGCCGGCTAGATTACAAGNCCGTTCCTTCATACATGGCTATATGTGTTTCCCTTTCCCTTTGGTCTGTGTGTTTAGTTTACATATTTGTGAATGAACAGACAAGTGTGAATGATCTTTTTGATCTTTCACACAATAAACTCATAAAAGTGCAATTAAAATCGAACGAATGAGTTTTCGATTTCCTTGATGAGTGAAAATCGATTTGGACAAACTTATCGTTAATGAGAGTTTAGTAATCTTTTTGCACAGAGAAAATAAGTACCCGAACTAAATGCCAAATACCAGCCGGCTAGATTACAAGTAGATTAATCACATCAGCAGCTGATAAATGAATTCCCATGTCACAATTTTGAATGTCATAGCTCCAGGACAAGATTAAATGCCGCCAAAGGTACTAAAACCAGATCCCGACAGACAGTCGGAGAGTCTTCCTGACGAGCTGTCAATGGAGGCATGGTTGGTAAAATCCTAAATCGAGGAATGATTGAGCAAACCACNCAACCCAACTAAATGTCAAATACCAGCCGGCTAGATTACAAGTAGATTAATCACATCAGCAGCTATTTATTTCCAGTGATAAATGAATTCCCATGTCACAATTTTGAATGTCATAGCTCCAGGACAAGATTAAATGCCGCCAAAGGTACTAAAACCAGATCCCGACAGACAGTCGGAGAGTCTTCCTGACGAGCTGTCAATGGAGGCATGGTTGGTAAAATCCTAAATCGAGGAATGATTGAGCAAACCACAAGCGAAAGGCTTTGCGAAACACTGCAACCGGAATTCAGACAGGAGCTGGCAGTCTTCAGTAAAAAGCGCTTATGCATCGTCCACGTAAACAGTCTCGTAGAAATTACCGTAATGAGAAAATTCAAATTATGAGTTATATTGAGCGCAGGAAAGAGTGGCCAAGGCTCAGAGATCAAAACTGTTGTAACAACGCAGGTCTACGCTAGGCTAAGCACTTACTAGGAGGCTACAACCTCGGAAGGTACTTGGGCAATCATAAACCTTTCCAAAGTGAGCTTAAGGATAATAAACGGTTTTCTGGCGGGTCACTGCAGGCTAAGAAGTCACCTTCATAAGCAAAAAAACTGGTCGAACGACCTCGAAATTTCATGCGACATTTTTGCTAAAAAAAATGTTCGAATTTCAGAACAAAAACAGTTTCGAAGTTTGGTTTTAAAATCGTTGTAATTTGGTTCTTAGAGGGAGGGCCTAAAGATGTCTGCCAATTGCTGGACGTAAAGATATTGAATAGCACTAAAGCACACTTGTTATTCGAGTGATATAAAATTGAGTGAAGGATGCACAGCTGCATCCAAATCATATAAAAAATTCAATGCATTCTGCAATTTCCAAATTGAGGGGTTAACATTTTTATTTTTTGATTCTTAAACAGTGGAATCGTGCTTCTTGTCTCAAAAACTATAATAAATATTGGTACAATAAAACATAAAAAAAATTTATGAATATATCCGGTAGTTTTTTTTCGAATACCGCTATCTTTGACCGATCTTAAGGTCAAGGAGTAATTATGGCTCAATAGTCATATTTTTCCGAATAAGGGAATTACATTAGTTTTCAAAAGCATTTTGTTTGATATCAAACAATTCGCATAGAGTTTCCAAAGAGCACACTGTGCGGCGCCGCAAGGTACTTACACATTCCAAAAAGTCATTTAAAATGCTTGTGGTCTATTCAACTTTGCATTTAAGATGAAAAACAACAAAAATCGAATATCTGCTTAGTTACCATTTTTGGCTGCGTGAAATTCCCCATCGAATTTTTACCTAATAGCTGGATTCATACAATACAACTACTTCTGTCTCGCTAATTATGGAAGAGATCCTAGATCAAAAAGAAAATTGAAGATTCAGTTTTTTTTTTTTTTGAATTTATTACTGAAGACTTAGACCAATCTATGCTTAGACCAAAGTATGCTTTTCTATTTACAATCCTGTATAAAAGAAACGCCGAGAGTTTTGTTTGTTAGGTTTTAGCAACAATAGTTTTATGATTTCATAATTTTAGTAAACCATTCTTATAGTTCGATAATATTTCGTTTATTTTATCAGTTATTAGTGCTTCACATCTTTCTTTATTTTACTTGCAGATCCTGCTACACTGAATATATTTTCGACGCGCCCCAATCCAAAGAAAAAACGTAAATCGCGCACAGCCTTCACAAATCACCAAATATTCGAGCTCGAGAAACGCTTCCTTTACCAAAAGTATTTATCACCAGCAGATCGTGACGAGATCGCTGCGGCCTTAGGTCTCTCCAATGCACAGGTAAGTGAATGTATCAACTTGCAGTCATCTAGGCGTACATATATCACTAATTTCCCTCAATTCTCCAAAATAGGTGATCACTTGGTTCCAAAATAGACGTGCCAAATTGAAGCGTGACATGGAGGAGCTGAAAAAGGACGTCGAGAGCGTGAAACAATTGTCAGGACATAAAAGTTTTTTAGAAAATGTTAATGACTTAAGTATTTTAAAGACCCGACCAGTCAGCAGACATCAGCAGCCACCAATATCAATCGGCTTGCCGACAGCGCCTACAACAGCATCAGCAGCATTTAATGGCCACTCTGAACAGCAACCATCGCAATTTGGTGCAACATATGCACCGACTATCGCCCTTATCCTGCCTGCTGGCACAGTCACCCAGCCAGCAACAGCATCCATTCCCATACAACAAACACAGCGACATGAATCAGAAGCACTCAGTGTATCCATTGAAATTGCAACCAACCTCCGAAACGTCAGCGGCGGTGGGGGGGATGAAGGCAACAACAGCGTGGCAGCAAGAGCGAACGGCCGCCGCACAGCCACCGACGCAAGCATCGACACATCTCAATCAAGGTTGCACCAACTCAACAACAGCAGAGGATAAGAAAGAGCTGAAAATGCTGAAAATGATGACTTTGATGTACTACACAAGCCGTGCACAGGCCGATGCTGCGGCTGGTGATGCCGTCACAGTGTGTGGCAAAGGTGTGGGTAGTAGCAACGGTGGCATACATGCCGACCGCACGTCGTGCAAGTTCAATGGCAATTAGTAAGAGACTCTTTCTGCCAGATCGTTTGGAAAAATATCTGTATTAGCCCAATTTGTAAATTATACTGAAAAATAATGACTAAGTATAGGATGCATTAAAAAGAATCTTGTATTGTATATATGTATGTATGTATGTAGAAATAAATATGATTTAATTATAAGCATGTTTCCATATCCATAAGTATATATGTATGTATGTTTGCACAGTTAGCAACAGATACATGTGAAGAAACAGTTACTATGCCAATTGCCAAAATTTAAATTATGTAAATCGAAAAGTAGGTCATTAAGCTCTGCACTTGCTTCACCGTTCATGTGCGTTAGTCGATGTACACTAGACTGGGTCACGAAAAAAGTTTCTTATAACGACCGCCACTAAATTGAAAACTTACTTGGAGGGGATTTTGGCATCATAAAAATGCTAGTCAATGACACGTCCTAAACCGTGAAAGTTTATGAGCCATTTGAAACTCCGAACTTTTATAATAAAAGGCGTTAGGAGGAAACTAGTTTCGGACTTTTATTTTGTATGAAATAAAATAATCGGTCAACCCACAATTTTTAAGGCCGAAATAAAAATCTGCTCCTAAGCAAATTTGGTATCAAATTGAAGAGGATTAAAATAATTTCTTAAACTGAAATACCTAAAGGAGGAAGGCAACCTATTAAAAAACACTAATTACCATAGAACAATCCTTGGGTTAGGTATATGAATTTATTTTGTATTAAATTATAAAAAAATTATAAATAGGTGGTAACCATTGCTTAGATATTTGTGTTTTGATAAGCGGTTTGTTTATTATTAGAAACGGACTTTCATTTCGGCCTTAAAATTTATTTGGCCAAGTTCAACTTTTATTACTGAGCTAAAAGAATGAAATTCCGTATTTTTTTTTATTATGGGACTTTTTCCCAAAAAGCGCGAAAAATAAAAAGAATCTAGGAATCTTGTCCAAAAAGAATATTAATAACTTTCTTCTACGACAATCGGCCCTATGATGGTTGTGGTCGAGCACGAAAATTTTTATAAAGCAAAAATCCCCACCAAGGTATTTTTTTTTTTTTGAAACAGTAACCGATCCGGTCTAATATGTACATACTACCTGCGTTATTATTAAGCAAAAAATACATAAATAAATAAATTCTAGACACACATGCATGTCTGCATAAACAACGGTGCATATGTATGTATATCAGATTTCACTTTTAAGCACAAATGTGATTTTCCCTTCTTATTTAATTATGTAAATAAAATTTTTTTTAATTCATATGAGATACCAATTATCCTTAATTGTTGTATTTGTATATCGCTACAAAATTAAATTGGATCTCAACATAAAGTAGGTCATTCGGGCTCATTATTTTCTCAAAGAATTTTCCGCGAAAAAGGAATTTCTCTTCAAAACCTTAGAAGCCTCGATTTATGGTTCAAAAACATTGATTTAATGTAAGAAAAGTTAGAAAATCATTGTTTACTGGTAAGAAAATTTAGCTGTACTGTAAGAAATAGAAATGGGAAGGTTACTTAAACTTTGCGACTAAATGGCCGGCTAGCAGGGACCACGCCTTAAATCGTAGTAAGACGGAATTGGTATTTTGTGTTACAAGGAAGTAGGTACTATATCCGCAACGGAACTCATTCCTTGATTGTTATTTGCCTACAGCTTTCCAACAGTGTCAGGTACTTGTGCCTGAGGGAAAAGTGAGAAGGGCTTCATTAGCCTTATATTGCTTCAGGCGACGTATTGGATGTGGTATCTTGTTCTTATGACACCACAGTTACACCTCTTAAGTTTTAGGGAGTAATGCTCTGCACTTCACAAGTGCTTTTTTATAATTCGGAGATAAAAAACAAAAATTTTCATAACCATTTTAACATGTTGCCTCTGACGGGATTAGCAGATAACAGCAAGCATCTCTACATACTCAGCTACAGCCGCTTTATAAATTTGTCTTTAAATGTTGAATTT
>NW_016166129.1:0-13774 GCF_001687245.7 Rhagoletis zephyria | reverse complement strand
CCAACACTTTTTATAGCATAAAATAGCAATTTGCAGGGTTGCATTTTAATGTGGAATGCGTTGCACTTTTTACATGGTGTGCGTCTGAACTAGTCGTTCTCTTTACAGTAATCACAAACTGATTCCAATAGAGGGCGCCCTGTACAATTTTCTTCACCATAAAGTAAATCCCGATTTTCATGAATTGGCTTTCCTCAAAAGTAAATAGATAATAAGTTTTAAGATAAACGCATAAATGATTTGAAATTAATTCGCCACCCTAGAAAGTCGTTTCTCAGAGACATGTATTATTTATTATTATGTTATTAGTAATTATTAATAATACAAGTTCTCTGGTTTCTCACAAGTGGTTTTCTTTTTAAGTTTTTGGAATTTGCTAGCTAGTGGTGCAAAGCACATACATAGAATACTTAGTTGCGACAGAGAACGTTTATAAATAAACGTAACGTAATAAATTTAGCTGAAATAGAAAAATTCATACATGTTTGCAAAAATCAATCTGCAATCAGCAAATCGATTTTACGCAAATATCATATTTTCGGCAAGCAAGCAAGTGTACAAAAACCCGCTCCTTCCCCGTCTCCCGCTTGTTTGTCTACACTTGTCGTTCTGGCTGCCATTTTTATTTTAGTTTTTATTTTGATCCGACACAAGCACGCGCCTGCCTCCGCAAGCACCCCCTCTGCCTAGTGCTTATTACTTTTCTGTTTCTCTTTTCGTTTTCTTTCTTATGATTTTTCATTTTGCTTTAAACTATGGTAAATTCCGGCTCACGAGTGGTAGAATTGAAAATCTTTGGAGTGGTGGCAACGAGCATTCTGCCTCGCAGTGGTAAATTCTGGCTCGCACAACTCAAAATTTTTGCGCAACAAAAACGATCACTGGAAATGCGCCTTCTCATTTATAAACGCTCTCTGACAAAAGCAATAATGATGAATTCTTAGATAAGCCTATTTTTCATTTATTTAAAAAAATATATATATATATTTTCTTCAATGCAAATCTTCTTCAAAAACATTAAAAAACATTCGCTGGCGCCCTGCACCGATGAGAAAATTTGCTTTGTCTGCCATTTTCATTTATTTATGTACCGTTTCCGGCGAAAGTACAAAAATGCAGCGGTTTTTGGGTTTGTGTCGGAACTAACATTTTGCTAATCCACTTTAAAAGCAACAGGGGCCGCACTCAAGAATGTATTCCATTAAAAAATTTTATAGTCAATTTTCATTTGTGAATTCTTGGTATTGAACATGGGTTAAACTAATGTGACCAACCGTATTTCTAGCGGAACTAATACATTACTTCTTTTTTAGCTCTTGTACTTCGTACTTCGCAGTACAATCAAATGTACTTCTTTGCAATATTTATTACTTCAGGTCCTGTACTTCTACGATCTTATAGACGATCATCACATGGCCTGGGCGATAAATTCGTTCAAACCCTTCAAGTCGCCGGAGAACGTTGGCATCATACCTGCGCAGCTGCAAAAGGCTCTGGAGGTGTCGTGCAATTGGTTAGCTCCTATTTATGTGAACTGCGTGAGGACGGGGTACATTTCCAAGGCTTTGAGAGTAGTCAGTGTTGCGTTCATCCCGAAGGCCGGAAAAGGCTCTTAAACTCTCGTGTTTCCCGTAGGGATTTTAGGCTTATCAGTCTGTCTTCGTTTTTGCCAAAAACGCTAGATTGATTGATAGACCTGTACATAAGAAACGCTATTTGTCGTGACTGTCTTTCAAGAGGTCAACATGCTTATTGCAAGGAAAGGTCGGTGGGTACACACATTAGTAAAGTGGTTAGAGGAATCGATATCGAGGCGGCCTTCAACATTGTCACAACAGAAGGCACTATACATAATCTGCGGGTTGAAACCCACCTAATAAGGCTTACCTCGTGACAGAACTGTCGCGGCGGAGTGGAAGAGTGCCTACACTCAGCGCAGAGTCAATAGGGGCACTACGCAAGGTAGTGCTCTTCCTCCCATACTCTGGGTTGCGGTTGTAAACGACCTTCTAGGGAACTGGAAAAAGTGGGCATCGGGTGATCGCCTAGGTAGATGATGTGGAACGCTTGGTTAAAGGACAATTTCTTGACTGGCTCAAGGGTACCTGAACCAGGTAACTACTAGGTAGACGATCAACGGCGACCTCACAGTAAATCCCAGCAAGACGGAACTGGTCTTGCTTACCAGGAAGTACAATATACCCGTTGTGGTCCGTCCCTCGAGTGGGAGTGTTCGTCTGCGGCTCTCAGACAGGGTCAAGTTCTTAGGTTTGTTCCTGGATAGGAAGCTGTCGTAGAAGCCTAACATTCAGAAAACGGTAAGAAAGGCGTTTGTTGCCTTGTATTGCTGTAAAAAGCTATCAGCAAACGGGGAGGTCTCTCGCCCAAAGTAATTCATTAGCTCTATGAAATCAGATTTAAGTCAATTTTGTTTCACAGAGCCGTTGCCTGGTGGAACTCACTAGAGAAGGCCACACTTGTAGAAAAACTGGAATCGGAATTAGTCCAGCTTAAGGCGCCACGGCTACACTGGCGCTTAATGCCATGTTAAACACGGCGCCTGCGTATATTGCAGACAGAATTTTCGCGTCAAAAACTGCTATTAGATTCAGGGAAACCGGGAAATGGCTCCCAAAAGCTCCTTCTCTACCTACATACATATATTCCCCCGAGAGAGTACTGGGTAGGGCGGGGTTACTCGAAGAAGCGAGCGGCAAACTTCTTCACGGCAGGATCAAAACTTGGAGACAGAGTTGGTGGAGGTTTCTTCTGTTGGAAACTCTCCTCCTAAACTATGTTCAGGTTTCCGGACTTCTGCAGTGTCTTTCAGGTGGAAATAGCTGCAATCAAGTAAGCGGTAGATTCACTGCTAAAGGGTGTGATGGTGCGCTCAAAATTGGTGAAGAAATGTCTGACCTCTCTATCAATCTTGTCGGAGTGCTTCCTAATAAGGCTAGGTTAGGTGCCGGTTCGCGGTATACATCGCGGAAAACTGTGTGGCTGATGGCCTGACGTTGGAAAAGCACCCTTAAAGTGCTATCCCCATATAAGGAGCAACTAGGGACGCCTCTGTCCTCCTGCGGTACACTCTTGGATGGTTGGGCCTAGTGTTAGCTGGGCGAGCGCTAGACAAACACGCACACTTAGCACTCGCGAGAATGAAATGGCATACTCTACTAAATACCTAATAAAATGGAAAAAGCTAGAGACGCTCCGTGGGTTACATAAAAAAGGAAAATTAGACTTTTCTCTGCTGCAGCAAATGTTTTTATAGGGCACTTAAAAATATTTTTTGCAATGCAAGACACGAGTGTCCCATCGTTACCTCTTAAAGGTGCCGAAAAGCACGTTACCTCTCAACGGCTAGTGATGGGAGTTCTCCAGGCCATTGTGAGATTGGTATTCACGCGGTAAGATCCCTTTGTCCAACCTTCGCGAGGCTAAGATGGAAGCATTTTGGCTCGCACTTATTAACTAACAGTCAGCTCTCAGGAATCGACATTAGCAGCATTTGAAATTTGGTAATAGGCTCGTGGTATTTCGCCGACTAAATTCAGGGTCTCCGTTCGGTTTTTTTGTGGTATTACAAAGGACAATCTCTTAATTACCCAGCGTGTCCCTTGTACTTCTTTGAGCTATGAAATAGTTGTTCACATTAGTTAAGCAGAGGTTTAAATTAACAGCACTCCTTACTAATTGTTTAATTAAGGATTTTTAGGTTAAGGTTTTTTAGTTTTGAGTTGTGTAGTTATTTCAGAGGAACATCGATATGTACATTCACAAGTAAGTAAGTATTTACCTATGTATATAAGATTGTGGAATACTTATTCTAAAATAAATTGTGAACATCATTTTTGAGGGGAGTTTTAAGTGTCCCCCAGTTTTCGCGATCCGGCCAAGCTGTACATTTAAATTAGGTTAATTGGCAACGAAGACTTTCAATCGCTGTGTTTTAAAATAGGAAAATAGATATTGCTTGGCAATAAAGGCATGCACAACAGGGACATTGAACATTGTGCCCGGAGTTTAATTTGACCGAATTAGTACTCGTATTTACATACATTCATATATATATCTGTATAATACATACACGTACATAGTGTATGTACATATCTTTCAAACATCTCAAAAATTATTTGCAAATGATACCAAAAATGCTATTAACTGCAAGAATTGCATTTAATCTGTCTGCCTTTCATTTCTCAATTTGTAGGTATATATGTCCGGTTGTTCGATTCATGCTGTCTTCACAACACTTTGTGTATTTTTTCAATTTGATTTGATTTGGCTTGACTTGACTTAAACCAATAGTTTTGATTATTTTGAATTGGTCATCTTGTGTTTTGGCATTTCCACCACGCGTAAATAAATAGTATGTACTACATACATACCTATGTACATAAGTATGTACTAGATACATGTGCATAGGTATGTACATACATATGTATATTAGCGTGGGCCGAAAAACCGCTTTTTTTTAGAGTTTTGATTGCTAATAACAATGGTTCATTATGCCTGTGTGAAATGTGAAAGTTTTTGGTCAATATCCTAGGCTCACCCAAGTCCATCAAAATTAAAGTATTACAAAAATTTGTTTCTTAGCTAACTTCGATTATCTACATAAAAGGTCCATATACCAAGTTGTGTAGTACTTATACTTTCGAAGATTACTACAATTATTTTTTGAACATATTGAACTTTGATGGACTTGGGCGAGCCTAGGATATTGACCGAAAAATTCCAAATTGCACACAGATTTTTTTAAAGCATAATAAGCCATATTTTTGCTATTACCAAGCAATATTCTAAAAAATCTGATTTTCGGCCCACTCCTATGTATATATGTATTGATTATTGCAATAATTATGTTTATGGAAATTATTTTGTGGATGCAGAGAATAAAAGCGTTAGTATGTTAGTGGGTAGTTTCACTTCATAATAATTAGAATAATAACAATAATAATAATAATAATAATAATAATATATTGAGGGGCCTAACAGTTTTACGCCGACTCCGAACATGATTTTATTGTAATGACAAGCAGTTTTTCATTTCACAAATACACTCGGAGGCTTGCTATTGCCATTTCATAAATGGAATGCTGATTAAGCATTATTGTTTTGATGAATACTATGGAGATTTTGCACCATCAATTTCAATGGTAAAAAAGTTTTTTCTTTAGTTATATTGTGGTCGTACCGGCACAAGTGACTCAGAACGATCAGGTGGTCCAAAAGAGGTCGCCAAGCCAGTAATCATCGATAAAATCCTGGAATGATATTAGACGATCGGATAATGAAAGTGTGCGAGGTTGTTGAGGCTGAGAGCATCTTAACTTAGCAGGGAGATCACATATTAGATTAATATTTCGATATGTGAAGCTATCCGCGCAATGAGTGTCGGCCGCTCTTGCTTACGCTCGCTCATAAACGCAAAAGTGTGACCTCTTCAAACGAGCGTTTGGCGATGTTCAGCCGCAATCCGAAACGAGTTTTTGCACCGTTTCTTAACTCGGTCAATAAGGTCATGGCCACAGTTTTTGGGATGCATGCGGTGTCATACAAATCGACTATACCAGCCGAACCTACCACGGAGTCAGCGCGATCGGTATATAGGTCCATAGTGTTCTGTGGAAGTAGGGTGGTGCACAACGGTCTTGATCTGGGAGTGACTGGGCACACAGAATCACCTGTGCGCTACCTTTGTCTTCATTCCCACTCTGCATTGCGCTCGACTCGTCTACCCTCACCTCAAGCACTAGTTGATATTGTAGATATGGATGTCTCCTCAGCCGCAAACGGAACTGCTCATTATAACAAATAAAAGTAAATCTCGTAAAAAAAATTACGACGGGACACATACATTTGTACATACATACATTCACTTCCTCTGCGCGTAGGGACCAGACGCATTTAGTTCTTTTTTATTTGTTTGTGGTGCTTAAAAGGTTGGTTACTTGTGCCTAGGTTAGGTTGTATTAGCTGTATCCATAAAAGTTCTGGATGGAGGCGGATTAAGGCCTGAGTAGTCTCGTTCTCATACATTTTATTTGGCTCAACGATGAATTTCGATTGTCTATCCAGAAATAGAACCAGTTAACTAGTGTAATGAAGGCGTGCAGTTCGCAGATATTCGTCGAACCAAGGTCCGGCAGACAGTCGAAAAAGTATTGCTGGAGAGAGCGCTGCCAAATTTTAGCCTCGCCAGACCTGTCCAGTTGCAAATAAAGTATTCGATGTTCACGGTTTTTTTTTTCCTTACTTCGATAGTAGACATTTGCCGGAAAGCCCATTCGCTTGGCGGATGTTCCCATCAGTGGTTTTTGGTATGTAACATTTATGGACACAAATCAAGAAAAAAACGAAAAATTATCGTGACCGGTTTATTTTAAAGCATGCCTCCCATACAAGCTTAACCTCAAAATAACTTAAAAAATGCTATAAAAATCGGTTCGATAATAATATAACGCCGAAATTTCATCCATCTGTTTATAATAATATTGTGAGTAAACAGTATAAAAATAGGCGTGACCGGTTCATTTTACAGCATACCTCCCATACAAACCTAATTTGGTTTTTCTTAACGAGTCAGAATTTCTCTTTTGGGTTGAGATCTGGACTTCGTCAGCGGCAAAAAAGGGAACTTATCCCCTTTAATTCTTTCTGATGTTTTACAAACATACATACTTACTTATGTCTGTACATGTGTACTATATGTATGTATGTATATATGTTATTATGTACTCATTTCATATTCATTTAATAAAATTAATAATTGTTAATTGATGAACGGAAGCATGGCTTTCCCCACCACTTGACTTGAGTGAATCTTTCAGTCACTTCACAAATCCTCCAACACCCCAACACTTCATTGCGGCATTAATATCGTTGTGAAGTTGATAACATAAAAGCCACTGCAACTCAACGATAATCTACATTAAGTACAAATTTATTCCCATATTTATATAGTTCACATAAGCATATGTACATTAGATTGCATCACCAAAAAAAGTGGCGGAATTACCGCCGGGATTACAAAATTATTCTATTATTATATTTTAAGACGTCGATCAAAATATTTCGGAAAAATATTAATATTAGAGCGAGCTGGACCGATTTGAAAATACCTCCAAAAATGGAATGAATAAAAATAGTTTTTTTAAAGAACTTTTTGAAAAAGTCCCAACAGATGACAAAACAGACTTGGTTTGAAAAATCTGCATAAAAATATTTAAAAATTTTTCTAACCGAATCGTAATAATGAGATTTTTGATGCTATTTTTTTTACTTTTTTCAAAGATTTATTTACAAAAAAAAACTTAAATAACTGTGCCAAAACTATTCTGGTCTAGACTTATGGGATCTCGGTAGAAAGGTATTTTTCCCACTATTTTTATTTATGTGCAAAAAAGTCATTCGTGTTCCAATTTATTTATTTTTTTTTTTTCAAATATCAAGACATCTTAATTTGAATGATGTTCGTTCATTCTACCTTTCTCTTTCATACCTTGAATGAGTTTATTAGCAAAGAAATAAAAGGGGTGAGAAAATACCTTTCCAATGACACAAGTCTAAATCGAAAGAGTTTAGGTTCAGTTATTCAAGTTTTTCTTGTACCAATCTTTGAAAAAAGTTAAAAAAAAAACAGCATCAAATAACTCATTAGATATTGCGATTCCGTTAAAATTTTTCTTATTAATTTGTTTCAATTTTTATGCATATTTTTTAAGCTTAAACCGTTTTGCCATTTGCGGGGGTTTTTTCAAAAAACATCTTTAAGAAACTATTTTTATTCATAAAAAAACTACATTTTTTGAGGTATTTTCAAATCGGTCCAGCTGACGTAAATCTTAATATTTTCCCGAAATATTTTGGTGGACGTCTTAAAATATAATAGATTTTATAATTCCAATGGAAAAACAGTGCCGTTTTTTTTTGTATGGGGAGTGTTGCAGTCTAATGTACATATGTATATATATGTTATGTACATTTCTTATATCTTAATAACGACACAATTAGTTCGAAATGCAATCCAAAAGTGTTACCAAAAGACTATCAACAAAAAAAAAAACAATGAGAATACTTCAAGAACTTAATTGCATCTGGGATGCCTGCCTTTATACAACATTATCGAGTGTCAAAGGTTGCTGAACTTTGTTAGAGTCAAGTTGAATTTTTTTTTAGTTAATTATATAAAATATCAGCTGTACTTCTAAAGCGTATTCTAATTGCTGCTATGCAAAGGAAAAAATTACAAATTAATATATTCTTGAAAATTCGAAAATAATGGACCTCATCATCATACCTGCTCACGCTTACACAAATAAGACGCAATCGCATTATGCCATCGAATGCTTTCAAACAATCAATAATCGCTAATTAAGCGCCGAACGACTTTGCTAACGCCAACAATATTGCGCAAACAAAGCAGTGGCCATAAAAGGATTTCGACACTCAGAAGTTGGCGCTAAACGGAAAAGGACACAGCACGTGAATCGTGGCCGTGTGTATGTACATATGTACATGCACGTAATCCTGAATCTATTAATTCTACACGAGTGCCCTTGAAGAGGCGATCATTAGCTGAGAAACGCTGCAGGGCAAATATGAAGGGTGAAGGCGTTTCCCAGGGAGATACGAAATAGTTTGAATACACACTAGCGATGCTAATTTTTTTCGATTTTTATGGTCCCGGGATTTTCGGGATCTCGTTATTACAACGGGATTTAGGTGTTCATTATTTCTCAACAAATTTACACAAAAAAATTGCATCAATATTGTTTGAGAAGCTCTTCCACCATATACATAAGTTATAATGGTTTTTTTAAGATTCTGGGCATTTTTTTATATAAAAACATTTTAGAAAAAAATAAAATTATAGAAAACCAAGGGTATATTTAGGCACATGAAACTTGAACTTTATCATACTAAAATTTAATGGGCTATAAAACTGCGTACCTAAAACTTTCTTCAAAATTCGGAATAAAAAGTTGGTAATTTTGTTGAATATTTTCTGGTTTTTTTTTAGTTTTCGTACAATGTTGAAATTTATATGCAGTTAATTATTCCTAGCGACAAAAACCAAAAAATTAAAAACACTCGAATCAATAAATCACGAAAATAAGGGTTTGTTTTAGTTTTTCTCTCTTACGTCAGGATTTTTTAAGGAACTTACAATTTCAAAGATATAATTCGATCCAAAAGTTATTTAAAAAATTCAGTTTCATGTGCAATAAAGATATGGGTACCAAATGAAAGAGAAAATTCTGTAGAATTTATAAAATTTAAATTTTTTGGGTTCACAAGGACGAATAGGTATTCAAAATGCCCTCTTAATCAATTTTATTTTTTAAGCTTATAAAATTACAATGATGATAATCGAGGAACATCCTCGAGTTTATATTTTTTCCAAAAATTAGTATTGGAAAATTCAGGGAAACAATTTTAAAAGGACATTTTTAATGCCTATTCGTCCTTATGCGCCAACAAATCTAATCTGTTTTAACTCTACAGAATTTGCTCTATAATTTGATAACCATATTGGTTTTCTAAGTACTTTAAATTGAATTTTTTAAACCATTTTTTGAATTACTCATATTTTTTTAATTTCAAAGACCTTTCAAAAAAAGTTCTGACATCATTGTTCGCGAATATATTGATTTTTTGTGTGTAAAATTGCCTGTCGCATGGTGCTTATGTATAATTAGCTTATATAAAAAAAAAGAAATATATCCGAAACTTGTCAACATAAGGCATTTCTATTATTGCCACCAGTGAAAATGACAAATCCCGAAAAACCCGGGATTCTTGCAAATAATTCCGGGATCCCGGGATTAACATCCCTAATACACACATAGTTGCGAATGTATGAGTATATCTATGTATGTATGTAAATATACGGCATTCTGCAGTGAATAAACTCGTAGCGAAAGTGCTAATGGAATTAGCGAATTAAGCATTTCCTACAAACGTAAATTCAGACATACATACATATGCAGATACAAACATATGTACATACATCCTTCATTCATATCCGTGTCTGTGGCTGTACACCTACCTCAAATACATATGTACATGTGTATGTAGCTTAAACAAATTTATTCAAATGGAGCATAAACAAGGCGGTGGTGGCACATGTGATTTCAGAACTTTTATATGCGCATATGTACATACATATGTATGTACAAAGCTTGGGCGTTTATGGACCACCCACCAAGCAGCCACAACTTTTAACACCACCAATAACCAGTAGTGGCAATGTTGGCAATAAAACATAAACAAACCACACCTGAAGACGCCAGCCATCCATGCTTAATCTGCATTTAGTGTCGCTACATTTATGAAAATATTTACTTCATAAACTTTTGCACACTCGATGCATACATAGATGTATGTAAAATACAACAATGTGCTCTTTGTTTATAATTATGCACATGGGCGTATCTACGTCCATACTTACAAATTTGTGGCATTGTTTTCCACATTTGCTTTTTCACTCAAAGAATTTTGCTGCTAGAATTAATGTACTCATACGAGTGATTTCCACTCGGACACATTCATATGTATGTACATACATATGTATGCATTATATAAGTATTGGGCCTTGATGGATAAAACTACATGTCGCTCATGTGCTAAACGAACGTCACAACTCTACATAAATGTCAAAGCTGTGATAAACGCCCTTAAAGTTGTTAGTCCTGTTTTTCCTCTAGAACAAAAACAAAAAAAAACAAAAATTATTATTAAGAACTATAACCAGTGCGCGGACTTTAGCACTTTATTGGTAGATTCACCAACTTTTCAAACTGCGGTCACTCCTCGGCAACTAATATATTAAAGTTGAAATAAAAAATCACACTAAATTATAAATTTCTATATACATACATATTTATCTTCAAGGGATCCTGCCCCGCCCCCCTCCTACAGCTATGTACTACATAACGAAGGCAAATTTTCAAAAATTTAGAAATAAAAAATACACAATTGTATGCGTAATCGAATTCGTTACTATACGCTCACTTTCCACATAAGCCTGCTTTTTTCATAGTTGGTACAATGAAGTAAGCATTGCATTAAGCATTGAATTGGTACAGAATTGGAATAAACACCCATTTGAGTTACTCCTACCATTCTGTGATGAACGGAAAGATGTGATAAACCAATGCCTTCCTATCCCTTCCAATGTGTTCCTATCTCTTCCAATGCCTTCTCAATCCTTCATATGCCTTTCTATCCCTTCAAATGCCTTCCTACCCCTTCCAGTACCATCCTATCCCTTCCAATGCCCTCCTTCTTATCCCTTCCAGTACCTTCCTCTCCCTTCTAAAATAAAAGTATTTTTAAAAGTTTTTCGGTTTTTGTCTTTTTTTTGTGTGTCTTCTTTTGCCTTTTTTGCGAGATCAAGGCCTAGACTACTAATGAAATTAAGCACTTTTGAGGGTGTCATGTGTGCAGATTCCGAATGGCGATGATAAATAATCAACTTGCCCAAAGATGTTTAAGTCTAACTCGAGTTATACCCGGACCATCCCATAATATATACTCCGAAGTTTACTCCGCCAACTCACAAAACCACGGTTCGTCTCCTAAGAGAGTCCCATTTTGTAAAGATGGTACCTCTGCAGTGTGTTGTAAGCATAGTTGCCAACTTAGTGCTTTAAGCACTAGATTTAGTGCTTTTTGAAAATTAAAACGCCAAAAAAAATGGTTTAGTGCCTAGTGCCCTCTTTAGTGCTTTTTTCTGAACTAAAATTTCTGAATTTACAAGAATCTACAAATTTAAATGCACTGAAATGCAAACCATGATTGATAAAAAGATGAAGTTGCAAACCCACGTTCTTGCGTTCTTGTTAAATTGTATTCGCGTTGAAAATGCTAGCACGCAGATAAGTTAAGTATTTATTTTTTTATTTTCTTGATTATTGATTGATTACACTGTTCCAAAAATTTTAACTTTTTTTGCCACCTGAGTGCATCGGTGTTTGTAGATTCTTAGGTGCTGAATACAAATATAGCTGCAAATTTTTTCGCTCATTTCTACTTAGGGTATCATTAAGTACATATTACTCTTCCCCTTTAAAATTCAATTTCGTTTGTTGCGATTCGATTGTTCCTTCTCCAGATGTACCAGTTTTAATGTGCAGTACTTCGGTATTACTTCGCAAGCATGAATGTATATATTGTTTAATTTTTTACTTTTGTTTATCAAAAACTGTTATGTAAAAGAGTATCCTTTGATAAAAAAAAATTTAGTGCTTTTAGGGCGGTAAAACGCTCTTTTTTCCAAGATTTGGTGCTTTTTGAAACTGAAAAGTTGGCAACACTGGTTGTAAGGTACCAAGTGAGATTTCTTAAACCCTCTCTGTTAAGATTTAGCAGTCGGTTAGACATTCCTCGAGAGGGAGTAATCTTTTAATTTTTAAAACATACATACATACATTGTTCATAACGGTTTCAATAATAATAATAATAATAATAATAATAGATTGGCGCCGCTTACACATATGTTAGTGTTTGGCCGAGCTTCTCCTCTAGAGAGAGTTATTTAAAAAAAGGTAAGACATAAGCTTTTTCTATACTAAGGCAATGATATGATCATTCAACAGCAACTTCATAAATTCCTAAACCGAATTTCCGCCAGGCAACGAATTTACAAAAAATGCGGCGTGAAAGCAAACACAATGGCTCAGGTAGTGTTTAGTGCCCAAAATAGCGGTTCAAATTTTTCATTTAATGCCTAGTGAAAACTCAATGTTAGCTCTATTTAAGAAAAGTGTTTATTTTGTATGAAAAAATCGCAAAAAAACCTATTGGAATTTTGTGCAAGATTTGGTTAAGGCCGTGTAACGATTGCACTAAGATGGAGAAAACGTGGACCACCATGGTTTTCAAGATTTCTGCACAGAAATCAAAACTGGAAATAAATTAAATTGGTCATCTATAGGCCCTTATTATTGTTCTTGTTCACTGAGAATTTAATTTTTTTTTTTTTTTGTAACTGTAAGTCATTGGAAAACACTTCTTCGCACAGATTTTAAAAGAAGGGCTCTTGGCGTTACATAATGAGACAGCGCCACAATTTCCATACAAGATTTTCATCAACAGCACCGTAAACTCATTAGAAATCCTTAAAGAGCAAACCAACAAAAGTTAACCCCCACGACGTCAAGGAGTTAAATTTTACATAAGCAATTAAAAAATAATAAACACGAGTTTAGCTAATTTTTAAATTGTTCTTGTTGGTCGTAGTCAGTCATCTGGTGCACAAATGCATCATGGGGCGTCCGTCGCAGGCGCAGGCGGCGAAATTCAAACGCTCACTTTAGCGGCCCACTCTACTTATGGATATCCATCAAACTCTCAACAATAATAAAAATACGTTTAACTAACAGACAAGGCACACTATACATACGTATGTAAGTAAATACATAAAACGCCGCGTGCAGTAGCCACATTCGGCACAGATTTTATGCAGTTTTCCCTATTGTTTTTTTTTTTTCTTGTTTTAATATTAAGTAAACATTGAAGTCAATTGAAAATAAANATATATTTGTATCTACGAGTGAGTACACAAATATATTTTTAAAATGAGCATAGATTGTTATTTTATTGTCTGGCACTTTTTCTAAAAAATTTAAATAAAATGGGGGCATTTTCATTGGAATATGTTTCATTTGTCTACAGGGTTGCCACTTTGGTAAATGATTACCAAAATTGGTAGAAAAAATTTGCGTTGGTAAAAAGGTAAAGTTTTGTTCATTTTGGTAGATTT
>NW_016166128.1:0-25212 GCF_001687245.7 Rhagoletis zephyria | reverse complement strand
AAAAAAAGTTTCTGCATATTGAACCAAACCTCTATATCCCTATGTTCATGGACGGATTGAATGCAAATCCGAGGTCTGTTAGCCTCGAGATCATTTGAGGGTCTTACCGAGAAAAATTGATTGAATAAACCTGAAAATGCAATAAAATTCTTCTGAATTTAACCTTGAGATCACCTTGACATGACCTCATGGAGGTTAACGGACTTTGGATTTGGATTAAGCGCTGTTTGACCATCAAATGACCTCGAGCCCGACGTAGAGTTGAATAAGATAGAAATGTAGAGGTTTAGTTCAATGCACAGGAACTTTTTAAAGCGAAACTTCTTTAGAGGCGGTTGGTTGGTTGGGAGTAAATTGACAAATTAAACGGAAACAGCACATGGAAATGGTGCAACGGAAATGGTTGGGACGAAAACCAGTGCTTCTTGAGTGTATGCACTTGTTATTAATTTAACAAAACCTTGCTAATAAAAGGTTAAAAAGTAACACTTAGAAAAATACCAATACAAGAATGAAAGTAAAGTTGAGTACGTACATAGATAAATAGATAGATAGAGAAAGAAAAGGATAAAGGCAAAGTAAAAACAAAAACAAAAATGCAAAAAAAAAGGCAAAATTGAAGATCAAGGCAAATTCAAACACTTTACTTACAAAAAGGCAAAGGTGAAGAAGAATATGTAGATGAAGCAATTCATAAACATAAAAGAAAAAACAAAAATAATTACAAGGAAAAAGGTGTGGAAGAGAATACCGATAAAAGTAGAAAATAATGGTAATTATAGAGAAAAGGATATAGATACAGACGTAGACACAATCTGGGAACTACTTCGGGATTTTAGAGATTCTCAGGACTTATCGCTGTAATAATAGATATTTTTATCGGTTTTGCTATCGAAATTTTTATCGATATTTTCGGAACTTATCGGTATAGCTATCGATATTTTTATCGATTTTGTTATCGATATTTTTTACCGATTTTGTTAACGATATTTTTAATTGATTTTGTTATCGATATTGTAATCGAAATTTTTAACGATTCTGTTATGGATATTGTTATAGATTTTTTGGAACTGACTGATTCTCTGTAAGGGTTTAGGCATCAAGAAAGAGTGACTGGTAGCTCTGAGATCCGCCAAATTCGCGTGTGAGGTCAATTGAAACAGTTCTCCACTACGAAGAAACTTGCTGCACCGTCAGTTGTTTGAATGTGGCAACATTCAGCTCTGCAGATTTTCTGGGTTATAAGATTTATATCGTCTAAAAAATCTTTTCGATCGTAACAGGACCCGCCTGAAAGAGGGTGGGCAGTCGGTGCTTGGCATGTGAATTCATATGTCTGTGAACAGCGCATCCAGAAGCAGTTCCACAGTTCCTTTTCCGTTTTTAATCCAGAAGTTTGTGGGAGTCAAGGGGAATTCGTCTCTTATTAAATGAAAACTTAACTTGATTATGGAAAAACATAATAAAAAAATACTAGCAGAAAATAGAAATATAGAAAAATTAAATTCATAACAATGCCAAAAGAGCAAAATTAATCAAATCAAAGTGAGAAGTAGCTTTTGTTTTTCTTGCGAGTGGTTTGTGCTTTACATTGCTTTCCACAAGGTAACCAAAAAAGCAGGACAAATTATTACGTCAAAGCAGACACAAATTTGTTACTATAAATAAATTTTCTTTCGAATGACTCTGCATGATGCCAGCGAGAATAGTAAAAGACGCAAGTTATTTACTTTGTCTGCTTTGCATAAAACAAATACTTATTTGTCACTATTCTGCAGATACTTTCAGTTTGAGCTTAAATTACGCTTATTACCTGGGTGAACTTTGTTGGGTCTGCAGCAAGCACAAAAGGCAACCGGGCACTTGAATGCTTTTTTATGTTTTGTCGTTAATATGCTGTCTGCCATAAACTATATTCGATGTCACTAATAAATTTGTATTTATTGGCAAATTATTTTATTTATTAATATTGCGTCTGGCGCGCAAATTGAAATATTAAATTTTGTATAACGTTGAAGAGTACATACATATTTAACAGTAAATGGTTCTTACACTTTTATGCTTGAACTACATTTTATTTTATTATCACTAAAATTTGTTATTTTATTGCTGAAGTTGTTTATTTTCGCAAAAACCACTTTGCTACATTTAATTTGAAATGGCAAAGTTCGTAAACCATTTTTTTTAACTCCTAAAAGCAAAGTGTAAAATTTGCTCTTGAAAATCCACTTGTGCTCTTCTGCTTAATCTCATATATGTAAATGTATATTTTATTGCACTGCTCACTTTTGTTAGTTTGTTGTTTGCTTTGTTGTTGCATCAATAAATTGCACTTATCGCCGTGCGAATATTCAGATATTTATTCATGTGTAGATAGTATTTCACCGTTGTGTTGTTGTGTTCAGATACTGCATTGGATGGATTTGTTGCACATATACATATTTAGTTGCAGCATGTTTTATTCCCCCGACATAAGTACTTTTATTTATTTTATTTTATTCAGTGAATTTTTCGTTTGCTTTATGTAATGTGATCATTTCTATCCTAGTCTCAAGTTAAATTCACAAAATGTCACTCATACGTCATGGTGTACTCAACTTTTGAGTGCTAATAAATTTTTGGCACATTTTTTACCAAATTTTTATTTTATGAGAAGTGTGAAAATGTTATGCAGATTATCTATAATTATAAATTAAATCTATTTACATGTAGACCGCCGCTGTTGCCGAGTGGTGTGAGTTGCATACTACCATTTCGTAGCACCTGAAACAAGTTTTTCTAACAACGGTCGGCATCCAATGACAAACCCTTGAGCGTATTTCTGTATGTTATAATCTACCTCATCCTAGCTGCAATAATTTTTGAGGATTGATAAGCTCCAAACCTTTATGGATAGCAGATTCATCCAATTACGGAGAGTACACATACGACTTGACTTTTATGTTCTTTGGCCCATATAAATATCACACACCCTTCAAACCCTATCGTACTGAGAACATATATTTTATTTAGTGAAGTTCCCGTTTTGGAACGGTTTGAGGCGGATCATCACATGACCAAGACCATTTGCGCTCCTCTTTGTTGTAACAAATGCTCTTCTCATCTGCAGTTGATATTATTTCCCGAATATTTTCGGTCCGATTTGTTTCATATTTAGATTTTCAATGCTTCATGTCGTGTTACGCGAGTTTCGCTTGATTTATGAATTTAACTTACTTATTTTTTTGTTGTTGTAGCACCACTACTAAGCCCCGCCTATTTAGGTTGTGTGTGTGGTAGTTCCCAAAAATGGCAGTTTCAAAGGGAAGCGATCACAGGAAGAGGGGTGTGTGTTGAGTCGTATGGAGAGTTTTGACATGCCGGACGCTCATTGGGGGTATTGGAGGTCGAGTCTAGGCAAATAGCTGTGAGATGGCTACAATATCCAGACCGTAACTGGGCTTCCCTCAACAGTTGAAACCCCGTATCTGTAACAGATAGCGATTGAACTCATATCACGGCTCTGATAGGTCGGGAGCCGCGGTAACATGGTGACCGACTCCCTATGAACGCTGCTGATCACTTGTCGGTACGTCATCGATTCCAGTGGTTGGTCTATGTATGACTAGATCACGTCCATGTATAAGAATAAGTGCCCTCTGACGTGTCTGGGCGGAGACTCATCCTCGAGAAAGGGTCTGTTGGGGTGCTCACGTCTGTGGCATCCCACCAGACACCTATTTCTGAGCATTTTGTTATGCTTGCTTGCGGAAAGCATTTGGGTCTCGCTGTACAAGTGGTGCTCAACTGATATCAGAAGGAATCCTGTCGATGTTCGAAGTACGAACACTGCATTCAACTAGTCCCCTGCGACCAAACAGGCACAACATAATTCAAAATCGGCCGGAAAATTTCCTTGTATGTTGCTAGCAACGTTTATTTGTCTGTGCCCCATCTGCTATCGGCAATAGACTTGAGCACCTTGTTGCTGCTCTGTATTTTGTTGACAACTGCAGTTGTGTGGGGAGAAGGAAAGCAGACTATAAAGTTTTACTAAAATTTTCGGGTTATTCAACGTCAGAATTGTTGTGGCATGGACGTGAATGCTTAGTTGAACCGTGAACTCTTTCGTCCGGGTGGTAAAGATGAGCACACTTAGGCCCAATCAGGGATCCAAAACCCCTACTCCTTAATCCAATTCGTGGAGTCTACGTACCTTAGCTGTTTCCGTATACCAAACTCAGAAGTTGCGCATGCCTTCCTATTAGGATATGTCCTCTGAGCAGGCCAATGGCGAGCGACATATCGCCTCTATTGGGAATGAGAATTTCCCTCGATCTCCGTATATTCCATTTTGGCCATTTAAGCTTCGTTGAATTGCAGTTTTCAGTGCGCTCCCATCTAGTGGCCACTTATTCAAGTAAGTGCTCCCTTAATATGGACGTACAGGAAGCGAGTGGCATACCCATCCTCTTCCAGGGTGGTGAAAGTGGAGAGGAAGTACCCCCCTCGCAAGCTTGTCTGCCTTTTCATTTCCTGGTACGTCACTGTGCCCCGGTACCCATACCAGGTGCAAAGCGAACTGCTCTGCCATCACGTTGCGGCAGTTGGCAACTATCTCCGAATTGATAGTGACAGAGTCAAGTGCCATAAGAGCCACCTGACTGTCTGAGTATATATGTACATTAGACTGCATCACTCTCCATACAAAAAAAATCAGTACTATTTTTCCATTAGAATTATAAAATCTATTATATTCTAAGACGTCCATCAAAATATTTCGGAAAAATATTAAGATTTAAGTGAGCTGGACCGATTTGAAAATACCTCCAAAAATGGAGTTTTTTATGAATAAAAATAGTTTCTTAAAGATTTTTTGTTTAAAAACTCCCTCAAATGACAAAACGGTTCAAGCTTAAAAAATTTGGATACAAATATCTTTAAAAAATTAAAAAAAAAATTTTAACGGAATCGTAATGATGAGATTTTTGATGCTGTTTTTCAACTTTTTTCAAAGATTGGTATAAGAAAAACTTGAATAACTGAACCTAAACTCTTCCGATGTAGACTTAAGAGGTGTCATTGGAAAGGTATTTTCCCACCCTTTCTATTTCTTTGCTAATAAACTCATTCAAAGGATGAAAGAGAAAGGTAGGATGAACGAACGTCATTCAAAGTTGAATTAAGATGTGTTGGTGTTTGAAAAAAAAAAATGGGAACCGAATGACTTTTTTTCGCACAGAAATAAAAACAGTGTGAAAATACCTTTCTACTGAGATCCCATAAGTGTAAATCAGAATAGTTTCGGCCCAGTTATTCAAGCTTTTCGTAAATCAATCTTTGAAAAAAGTAAAAAAAAACAGCATCAAAAATCTCATTTTTATGATCCCGTTGAAAAGATTTTTAAATATTTGTATGCAGATTTTTTAAGCTTAATCTGTTTTGTCATCTGAGGGGACTTTTTTCAAAGACTTCTTTAAGAAACTATTTTTATTCATAAAAAACTCCATTTTTGGAGGTATTTTCAAATCGGTCCAGCTCACTTAAATCTTAATATTTTTCCGAAATATTTTGGTGGACGTCTTAAAATATAATAGATTATGTAATCCTAGCGAAAAACCGCAACTTTTTTTGGTGACGCAGTCTAATGTACAT
Source organism: Rhagoletis zephyria (assembly GCF_001687245.7). NCBI lineage: Eukaryota > Metazoa > Arthropoda > Insecta > Diptera > Tephritidae > Rhagoletis > Rhagoletis zephyria. Next base: position 19,578 of record NW_016166128.1, on the reverse strand, counting down.
ATTTTGGGAGTGGCGATAACAGCTAGCTTTAGGCTATCAACGGCCTCTTGTATGGCTGCCAGTTCAGCTTGAAAGACAGTGGTCAGGTAGACGGAATGATCGCTTTATTCCCAATTGTTCCGGGTAGACGCCTCCTCCTACCGTGTTTTCTAGTTTGGAGCCGTCCGTGTAAAATCATATGGCATCTTCAGATCCCGGAACGCCTTCAATCCATGATTCCCTGCTAGGTAGAGTTACGCTGTAACCCTTAGTGAACGTGAGCATTGGTACACAGTAGTCGGTTGTGCTAGGTATTTGTCGGATGATAAGAAGATAAAGTGTGATAACATCTCCAAATTCTAAGCTCCTGTAGTCTTAGTATCCGCATCGTATTGCCTTCCCATAATATTTATGGGCGTTATGTTTAGAATCGCATTCTTTGCTATAGTAGGTGTTGTGCGAAGAGCACCATTAATGCAGATCAGGGCTGTTCTCTCCACTTTTTATAATTTAGAATTGTTTACTTTCTTCTCTAGCACTGGCCACCATACCACTACCCCGTAGAGAAGTATGGGCCTCACCACGACGGTGTATGTCTAGGGCAATAGATTCGGGGTTAGACCCCATTTTTGGCCAATTGCCCTCCTACAGCTCTCGACTTCCTTCAGTTTCCCCTCCTGGTTCCGAAGTTAAATATGTATAAGTCTAGAATAGGTACACCTCGCCTTTGGTGTTTTTGTTTTTGTGTTTAATAATATTTTTAATATCAAAAAATATTTTTTAAATATCGAAATCACTACATTTAGCACATTTTTATGCCTTCACCATTTAAATCGTTTCGAATAAGAGATTCGCTTTTCCATTAAAAGTCACTCATACGCACTGCACCACCCCACGTCATATTTCAAATCGCTTAAAACTTTGACTACTTATAATACATAGCACAGAACTTTCAGTTTTCAAATTCGTTCTCAAATTAATTCGCACAAATAATTTTTGAAATTCTTTACATTAAATCACAAATTGTCAAAGGTAGAATTTTCTCGGATTTAATGTGTGCAAATTAGCGCGCTTAAAACCACATGAAACACAACGCACGCAGCGTGGAAAACTATGTGAAACCGGTTGCCAGTAAATCGCCTAAAAGACTGCTAGCCGCGTATACATAAAAGTGACGTGATGTGACGACGACGATGGTGACGATGACTATGTCGGTGACGATGCGCATGATGGCATGTGACATTGAGCACCCGCTGCGACAGCTGGAAGCTTGTCTGCTATGTTGCGATGCGCCGAGTTGTTTTCTTTTTATTACAGATGTTCTCATTCATGCCAATGCGTACTCAAGTACATACATGCATACAAATGCAAAAGAAGTGGACGGGGCGTTATAGTTGACAGAGTGTTGGTTTAGTGGAAATTCTTTCAAGTATTACATAGTATTATAAATGCTAGCATCTACTACATATAAACAGTCATAAAGGAATCATGAAGATATTTATGTATTCATTTGAAGCGCAGCACTCAGCACAAAGTAGGCTGCTCTTCATAATGCTATGTGGGCCTACATTCTCTGTGATGATGTTGTTTGTTAGCTCATGGAATTGTCGTGACGGTTGTTACAGTACGTGCCGTGGTATGGGTGTTATTGTTGGTTAGTTGGTCGGTGAGTGCATTCACCGTTTACTTGGCGTACCAATTTGGTCAATGTGTAGATACATTTACCGTAACTCAAACAAATGGCCACATGTTGATATTTTTTTTTTTTGTAATATTCGTAATGGTTTTCGAGCTAAATTTTCTTTGTTATTTTTCTATAAAAATACCGCTCAAGCTTTAACCAAAACGAAATAAATCACAGTTTCAACATTCATACAAAATTTGGGGAAATTCAAGAAATTTCCATCAAAATTTAAAGTTTTTAATCTGGGTATTTTTGCGTATGCAATTTTATAGCCCATACAATTTTAGACACATGAAGTGCAAGTTTCAAACGGCTAAAAAATTGTGTTGATATTTGAGATTTTTTTTAATGACGAATTTTTGCACTTTTTTCCATATAATTATGAATTTCTTATGAAATAGAATGCAGGAGACCTTTAGCGAAAAAATTTCAAAAAACCAACGCCAGTTTTTGCAAATTGCACTTGTTATATAAAAAAAAAACGAAAATGTAGTCTTCAAAAAAATTCTCAAAAATCAACGCGGTTGAAATCTGCATTTCATTTCACTAAAATAGTATGGACATACCCAAAAATGTTCTAAAGATACAGATTTAGAAGTTCAAATTTTGATGAAAATTCATTGAATTTTCTAAAATTTTTTATAAAGTTTGTAACTGTGATTTATATGTTTTTTTTTTGGGTAAAAAATAGCATACAAAAATCTAGCTCGAAAAACATTACGAATATTAAAAAAAAAATCAACACGTGGTCATTTGTTTGAGTCACTGTATATATTTTGCAGCACATGCACACTTCCATATGTGAACATGTGCAGACTTGTTAAATATTTATGTACCGGATGTGAGAAACTTTTACGCCAACACTCAAAGTGTACATTCTTATATGCCAACATACATACATATGTACTTATGTACATATGCATGTATTTAATAATGACAGTATGAATGGAAAGACCCCGTAAGAAAGAGAAAATTAGTTCAGTAGGTTTTATGAATTAAGTACTTGCATAAAACCATTGTGCTTTTGGCCTCAGTGTAGAATGTGTAAAATGAATAAATAAATAAATTATTCATTTCGGTACTTTGGGCTCGTCAACGGCGCCTTTTGGGTCCAATATTGAAGACACATTTTTAAATCCTTCTTTAATTTTCTGTGATGTTGTTCCTGGAAGGTTACTAGGGTTGCTGAGTACGAATCTCAGCTCAGAATAACAAATTTTAAAATCAATTAAATATTCAATATTGCGGAAAAATACATAAAAAATGCTAGAATAGCTTTAAAAATTTTCACCTTCCCTGTTAATTTTTTTGGAACTAACTTCAGCTTCGTTGTCGTTTACCTTAAAAACCCCTTAAACCGAAAATATTCATAGAGGTGTTTTTTACCTGATAAATTTGTATTAACAGCGTTCTTGCATGTGCCAACAACCACATACTTACTGAAATTTTGACAATAACATCAAAAAAAATTGGTCTTACGTCGAATTTTTCTGTTTCTACAAAATCGTCAAAACAAAAGTTCGTCAGAATACGCATGCATACTTAGTAACCGTAGCCTTATACAATATAATGCACTTATAGCCGCAAAGGAGACAATATTTTAAATAACCTTATATGCACGTATCAAATTAGTTAAAACTTTTAACTTAGTACCACAACGTTAAAGACTCGCATTTCTCAAAAGAAATTAAATAAAAACTAGTTTTTATTCTGTATTAAGCAGAAGAGTCTCAAATGAGGTCAGATTAAATTACGGCAGGTGTTTGATGTTTAATGTTTGGTTTTAAAATACACAAGTGGTCATGTGTGCAAAGAGTTTTCTTACCACCTGCTCACACCACAAACATAGCTTAGTAAATACTTACATATGTACATACATACATATCTATGTATGAATCTCTTCATTTGCTACTGCTGTTACGTATTGCATATTTAAGAGCGGTTGTGTATGTAACGGGTGATTTTTTTGAGGTTAGGATTTTCATGCATTAGTATTTGACAGATCACGTGGGATTTCAGACATGGTGTCAAAGAGAAAGATGCTCAGTATGCTTTGACATTTCATCATGAATAGACTTACTAACGAGCAACGCTTGCAAATCATTGAATTTTATTACCAAAATCAGTGTTCGGTTCGAAATGTGTTTCGCAAACCCAATTGCTGCGAACGGCGACGAATCGACATTTCACGGTCTTCAGCAACACTCTCAGAAACAGACGCAATATTCTCTTCTGTACGCACTGTACGCATTCGTGTGGTTGGTTTAATGTCCAATAAAGTAAACTGAGGGCGAAACTTGGTCACAATCGCATTAATTGTTTGCTCACTTGGTCGATTATGTAGACCATAAATCGGACGTAAAGCGAACCGAACACTGATTTTGGTAATAAAATTCAATGATTTGCAAGCGTTGCTCGTTAGTAAGTCTATTCATGATGAAATGTCAAAGCATACTGAGCATCTTTCTCTTTGACACCATGTCTGAAATCCCACGTGATCTGTCAAATACTAATGCATGAAAATCCTAACCTCAAAAAAATCACCCGTTAGATGTTTTTGAGTGCACGTAGCCATGAAATAGCACGTTTATTATCTTAGCGCGAAAGTCAATTCTGGCAGTAGTTTTTCGCGCATACAATTTTTAGCTGCTTTTTATGTATTCATATATTCATTCATATATACATAAGCACATGTGTACGTACATATATGTATATTTATATCTAAGTACATCTGGATGTAATTAGAAGACATGTTTCCATATTGTTCTGCGAATTGTTTAGTTCGTAGGAATTTATATGGACGTGTGTGCATATAAATATACCTGTCAATTGGCACATAAAAATAAAAATAAAAATAAAAATAAAAATAATCATATATTTATGTATGTCTACACGTAAATATCTATTATTTACTTAATTTATCAAATATTTTTTCAGAAGTAAATGTGAACTTATAGCCAGTTTCACCAAACTTATTTAAGTGGACATTAACTTTATTTTAATTTTTTATTTAATTCTCATTTTAATTATTTTCAGTTTCAATAAGCTATTTATTTAAGTGAGTAAAAAGTGGTTGTAAAACAGACTATGCCAGTGAAAGCTTTCATTTGCACTGAGAGCTTTTGAAAGCTTTGGCATGCTGTGTTGTAAAAGCAGAGCCGGTATATAAGTAAGCAGCAGATACACAATGATCAGGTGATTAAACGTGTAACACCCCTGAGTGGGGTTATTCTGATTTAATTTTTATTTAAGTGAAGAGCATAGGCTACTTAGGCTGCGTTTCTCCAAACTCGTTAAGATGGAAATTAATTTTAATTTAATTTTTTATTTAGTTCGCATTTAAATTATATTCAGTTTCAATAAGCTTGAGTATTTTTCGTCACAATATGGTGCACATTAAAAAAGAGTTAAGTCCGAAAAGAGCTTTAATTGCAACTTAAACTTTCATTTTGACACACTTAGAGTTGATGCCACTTTTTCGCCTTAGATATGTACGTAGTTGAAGTTGAGTTCACTAGGTACCCTGAAAGCATTAATGCGTTGACCAATGCCATTTAGGCTTGGCTGCATGCCATAACGGCAGCAGTTTTCCTTAAATCATTCTAGTAAAAAATAGTAGATGACCTAACCGCGCAGTTGCCTGTACTTATTTATATGCGTTAGTCATTACAACAGGCAAGCAGATAATAAGCACTTTACAAAATTAACTGCGACAAAATTTTAATTAACTCCAAAAGCACGCTTACATCATTTTTATTACTGGTAGGCAGCCGTGCACCACATTGCTATCTATTCAAATGTTGGAAATTAATGCAAAGTTGGATTCCGATTCTTATCAGTACTTATTCACATTAGTTTACAAAAAACTGCTTATTAATTGCATATTGGCTAAATTTTATACATGAAAAATGTTATTGATTGAACTTGACTTACGTTCTGCTAGTCACTTGGTTATGGGGACTGCCGCATGTAGGAGCATTTTACAAAAAAATATATATATATATTGTACTGAAATGAATGAATGCAAGGCGGGACAAATCGAATATAAGTTGGATTTTTCCAAAACGTTGGCGTACTCCCACACTTTTAACTTAGATATAATTTTTTTTAAGAAGTAGGTACCACTCACTATTTTTTATGAAACCTACTGACATTATGACATCTAATAGGTAATACATATATTAACACTCTAAGTTTGACAAATATGTACGCCTGTCATTTGTATGCACAACTGCTGCAATGTTGCTTGTTATTTGTTATCCTGCCATGCGTGACCAGACTGGTAAAGGAAAAAATTATATCAGCATTTTTTCTTTTAAATGAACCTGCATATAAACTTTTATGTACGTTAATGCATGTTTGTAAGTATGTGTGAATGTGTATGCATTTTTTAGTTTCATCGCGTTCCCTAGGGGCAAATTTCGCTCAATTGTTAATTTTTTGTATTTTCTACCCAAATGACTTTATGGCTAACCGCAGCTTAATTTGTTATGTTAATGTGAAACGCATGTCATATGTGCCCTAGAGACACTATTGTTATTGCTTTTATAAGCTCAATATCATTTAGGCACGTTAAGAATGGTTAGAGGTGCGTACTACCACTCCGAAGAACCTGGTTCGAGCTCGGGTCAGAGCAACATTTAAATTAGAAAAAGTTGTTTCTATTAGAAGTCGTCCATCGGCAAGCAATGGTTAATCTCCGAGTATTTCTGCCATGAAAACGCCACAAATTGGAGGAGAAGCGCGGCCAAACACTTAGAAAAGTGTAAGTGCCAAACATATTAAAATTACACTGGTTTACCGCAGATATGCACACTGGGTGCCATTGCCCGATTCCTATGTATAATTGCTCAGAATCTGTTATTTTTTTAAGAACATGCTTCGAGGCTTCCCTGGCCTACCGCTCACGACACTTTCTGCACCTGCCCACGTTAGTGATACCTTTTTTTTGTGCATAAGCAGTTAACAGGATATGACCGTAAGCAATCCGGTAATAAATCGGCAAGTTTTCTTTGATAGCCGCAACAAGAAGCCAGTATAAATGATTCCAATAGATATGCCGCCTTCTGTCTGCGGTTTGCCAATAGCTTCCCAGCAGCGAAGGACGTTTTTGGATTAAATACTATTTAAGGTAACTGCCTTAATTGCCGCCTGACTGTCTACATATAGCTTTACTTTTGAGTTGATTGTCGTTTCGGTGTATGCTAGCTCTGCAGCTATCCTCATTGCGAAATCCTCTGCTTTGAATATGCTGCAATGGTCGGGTAACCTTACTGCCCGCCTTACGCGGTATATCCCGCACCTACTCCGGTTTGTGTAAATGTTTAGGCATATTTGGCAAAGTTTCATTCGATTGCGCCATCCCTCCTCCTAAATCGTTGTGCGCTAGCTAGGTGCCAAAATGCCCAAATGTTCTGAAATTGAATTCCCCTATGGCCGTCGATCTGTGTACATATATGCGGAACAAAAAAAAATCGATTTAATAGTTTTCCAAATATCTCGAGAGCGAAGCAAGTAAAAAATTTGAAAAAAATCACACAAAACACACATCAAAATTCTCTATTAAAAGAAAGATTTTTAACATATTTTTTCATGAAAAATTTTTCACATACGAATTTTTTTTATAAAAAATATTAGTTTTTTAAGATATGTGATCTCAAAAAAAAATCACAATGGTAGCTCTGAGTAATGCGCAATATTTAAGTATGGTATTATGGGGTGCACTCTACAATAATCTGAGTTACGATTTTTTTTTATTTTATGTAAAGTTTTTAAAAATGTATTAATCAAGCTCAAATTTCCTATTTATTTATTATTTATGTTTGTCCATCAACCCTAAAAATTTTAAACAAATCAAACACATGAAGTGTGAACCCTGTCCATTTTGGTAAGGAACGCCCCATATATAAGTAATTTAATAATTAAAAGCAACATTCTTACGCCATCTATTAATTTTCAGTCGGCAGGTATCCAAAAAATAAAAACGGTCAAAAAATTATATACAATTTTCCTACCATACGTAGGTACTCTTTAATATGTATGTAAATAAAATTCAACTACCTCAGCAATGGTTCTCATTCAAAATGGCATTATTTCACATTCCAATGAGCGCAAGGACGGAAATGAAAGCAGCAACAAGGCGGAAGTTTCAGTTAATGCGAGACAAAAGGTTTGATGTAAAACAAAGTGACAGTCAATTAGGCTACAGAAACTCACCTGTTGAGGAAGTTGGCGTTGCGAAGTGTTCTGGCGATGACATTTCGATGCTAGTGAAGTCGACGACTGTCTATAGTGGTTGTAGTAGAGTCAGTGAAAAAGAGCGAAGCCGTCAGTGAATGTTGGTGTTGAGAATACCGTTNCGGAAATGAAAGCAGCAACAAGGCGGAAGTTTCAGTTAATGCGAGACAAAGGGTTCGATGTAAAACAAAGTGACAGTCAATTAGGCTACAAAAACTCACCTGTTGAGGAAGTTGGCGTTACGAAGTGTTCTGGCGATGACATTTCGACGCTAGTGAAGTCGACGACTGTCTATAGTGGTTGTAGTAGAGTCAGTGAAAAAGAGCGAAGTCGTCAGTGAATGTTGGTGTTGAGAATACCGTTGAAGAACTGACTACTCTTTCGCTTGCACTTTATTTACGATGTTATAGTTATTTGACGGTTTTTGTATGCTTTGTGTTTTCGCTTTGTTCATTTTATTTTTTGCTGGATAAATTTTGAATTTTATATTCAAATTTTTTTATGCTACAAGTCATGAGTGTTCACCTATCAACTAGAATTACTAATTTTACAATTGTTGTAACTATTTTCGTGGATTTTCGCTTCTTTCACCAAATTGTAACTTGTTATCTAAAAAATTGTTTATTTGCCCTGTGTTGTCATTTTTGCTTGTCATAATAAATTGCTGTTGGCGGCATTTTTTTTTTTTTTGTTCAACCACACGTTTGTCACTTTAACTACAAGCGAGCCCTTCATTGTCTCTCTGTAGCTTCACCACTCACTTGTTGTTCTGATTTAGCCTTTCAGNTCATTTTTGCTTGTCATAATAAATTGCTGTTGGCGGCATTTTTTTTTTTTGTTCAACCACAAGTTTGTCACTTTAACTACAAGCGAGCCCTTCATTGTCTCTCTTTAGCTTCACCACTCACTTGTTGTTCTGATTTAGCCTTTCAATTTGATGTGTTGTCAACACGCGATAATTACCACTCATAGAGGTGTTTGCTTTTGAACTCCTGCGGTGCAATTTCTTTTCTGTTTACTTGCCACTTTTTATCTTTATCTGCTCGCGTGCCTTGAAGTCAAACGTTCATTGCATTGCCACCCTCAATAAAGTTTGCACATAAACGTATATATGTTTGCTTTCGAGGCGTTTAAGTGTGTCAGTTTTACTTTTTCACCTTTAACTACGCGTCGTTAAACCTATTATTGTGACTGTAAAAAGCTTTGTGCTGCTGATTGTCCATTCTGCCCAGTCTGCCATGAAAGTGGCGCAATGTGGCTATGTTTCGTATTATGGCTCATTCTTGATATTTAAAATCGTTGTGGAAGAAAGGAGATTCTTTGGAATACTGAAAATAAATTAAAAAAAAAAGAAAATTTAGTAAGCTGAAAATATTTTGACTTTGATTATTTGAGAGCGGAAATATAATTGACCCTTAAAATAAAGAAAGAAAATAGTTTTAACAAGTCTATTCTGCGCTGGTAACAAAATATTGTCCTGTGAAGTAAGCAATGCCAGAATTTCTACAAATCTTCGTAGCTGAATTGCTGAATATTTTAACTGCATTATCAGCATGCCTAGAATTGCGGCAACAGGAACTGGTGATATTTTTTGGTAAACAAATTTTCCGGTTACAATATTACCTATCGGTAATTTGTAGAATAGACCTGTAAGTGCAGAAAGAAATAATTAATGCCAGTCTTGTGGTGCAGGAATTCGTGGAGTAAGCGATAAGGTCGAAGTCTCCACGATTATGAGATTTTGCATATCAGGGACCGAAAATAACAATTATTTTTTTCCTAGATTATAAAAATCTGAAGCAAAATATTGTCGTAGAAGGAAGTTGTAAACGTTTCTTTGATCCCAGGACCTCCCAGATAAGAATCCTGGAAAAATTTTATTTTTCGAACTTTCTAGGAAAAAGGTCGAATAATACTTAACTTAAAAGATTTGCCAGCGGATTAAGAATCCTTGAATTTTCAGAGCCTTCTTCGTTATGTACGGGAAAATAAATGAAGTACTTACAGTGATAAGTAGATGCGATACACAGTAGGTCAGTCTAATAATTCACAATAGGGGCTACTGGCTGCAGTGTTGTTCTCTCCACCCCCTACATAGTGTGGAAGTCATACGCTGTAGCGAATCCCTACCACCCGCATAACCTCTAAAACGCAATAAGCTTTGTACAATGTTTATTTATTTTTTATTTTTTTACTACATTGATACAAATGGTGGGTGCCCTCGTTTCAACAAGATAAATGATAGGGATGAGCTTTCCAACTTGTTTATGTTATCTGCCCTTTCTTCCAAATCATAAAAAAGTACTTTCAAAGCACAATTTTTCAAATAAATTATATAATAGATTTTTCGAGAAATTATTAAGTCAAAGGGTAGCATAATGAGAAAAATTACTGTTCTTTTGAAATAAAGTACCTTAACCATATCAGATCATAAATAAAGGTTTTACAAATATCACGAACCTGCGCCATCTATATGATTATTTCATCCATCATATGGCATTTCCATCGCGTTTTGAGTCTCTAGCTCATTGGGAAGATGGTTATAGATTGATTACAAAATTTGATTACACACAGGTGAAACTTAAGAAAAGCTTTTAAAAATAAAAAATAAAAACATTTTTCGCGCGATGAGTTTCGAACCGTCCGTACTTATGTTCACTAGGGGAATGCCCTATCTATATTCTATGCTAGCGAATGGTATAAAGCTTCGCACATATTGTTACTTCAATTATTTTTGAATTAGAATATATTTCAGTTGATCCGAAATTGTTAAATAGTATGAGTTCATATTTGTATAGATTATGCATAATTTTCGAGCATTTTTAACGTTCAAATCGAATCAGGTAGAATTTCCAGGTAATTTAAGCNCTCCTGCGGTGCAATTTCTTTTCTGTTTACTTGCCACTTTTTATCTTTATTTGCTCGCGTGCCTTGAAGTCAAACGTTCATTGCCACCCTCAATAAAGTTTGCACATAAACGTATATATGTTTGCTTTCGAGCCGTTTAAGTGTGTCAGTTTTACTTTTTCACCTTTAACTACGCGTCGTTAAACCTTATTGCGACTGTGAAAAGCTTTGTGCTGCTGATTGTCCATTCTGCCCAGTCTGCCATGAAAGTGGCGAAATGTGGCTATGTTTCGTATTATGGAATACTGAAAATAAATAAAAAAAAATAAAATTTGGTAAGCTGAAAATCTTTTGATTTCAATTATTTGAGAGCAGAAATATAATTGACCCTAAAACTATAGAAATAAAATAGTTTTTAACAGGTCTATTCTGCGCTAGTAATAAAAAATTATGTAACCGGTAAATAAAGTACATGCCCGAACAGTTATTTTTTCCTATGTTATAAAAATTTTGAGCAAAATATTGTCGTAGAAGAAAGTTATAAATGTTTCTATGATCCCAGGATCTCTTAAACAAGAATCCTGGAAAAATTTCATTTTTCGAACTTTCCATGAAAAAGGTCGAATAATACTTAACTTAAAAGATTTGCAAGCGGATTAAGAATACTTGAATTTTCCGAGCCTTCTGGTTGGTGCCCTCGTTTCAGCAAGGTAAATGATAAGGACGAGCTTTCCAACTTGTTTGTATTATCTACACTTTCTTTAAAATTTTTATGTAATGGCCTTTAATATATGATATGCATTAACCTCTGACTCGCATAAAAAGAGTACTTTCAAAGCACAAGTTTTCAAATAAGTTACATAAAAAATTTTTCGAGAAATTAATTAAGGCAAAGGGCAGCATAATGAGAAAAATGTCTGTTCTTTGAAATAAAGTACGGTTGATCACCGTACCCATATCAGATCATAAATAAAGGTTTTACAAATATCTCGACACCTGCGCCATCTGTAGGATTATTTCATCCATCATATGGCATTTCCATCGCGTTTTGAGTCTCTAGCTCATCGGGAAGATGGTAATAGATTGATTACAAAATTTGATTACACGCAGGTGAAACTTAAGAAAAGCTTTTAAAAATAAAAAATAAAAACATTTTTCGCGCGATGAGTTTCGAACCGTCGTACTCATGTTCACTAGGGGAATGCCCTATCTATATTCTATGCTAGCGAATGGTATAAAGCTTTGCACATATTGCTGCTTCAATTATTTTTGAATTATAATACTTTTTGATTCGAAATTGTTAAATATTATGAATTCATATTTGTATAGATTATGCATAATTTTCGAGCAATTTTAACGTTCAAATCGAATCAGGTAGAATTTCCAGGTAATTTAAGTACAGATTTTAGCAATGTTTCTACAATTTAGTACACCAACTGACATTGAGCTTAGCCACGTTTTATAACATAAGTTATACTTAAGCTATTAAAGTATACAGCCCCATAGTTTACATACCTCCGTTATTTAAAAAACTGCATCACGTTCAGCCAATTTTTCTGCACCCAACCACTCTTTTATGGTTAGCTTTTTTACAGTTGAGAGCAATTTAAGAAGCACTTAATCTAATAGTTATTGTTGAATTCAATTTATGCATGCCACATGGGCATAATTGAGCATAAAATCGGCGTGCACATTAGGAAAGTCAAAAAAAAAAAGTCAAGTCGGAATTTTAACCATTAAAAATCAATGTTTTTCGATCGGAAAACTATGTTTCTCTTCAGGAGCCTTCCATTAATAAGTCCCAAATGTTTATTTAACCATTTTGTTATTTGTTAATATCAAAATACGAAAAATATGGATTTTCAAGAATTCTGTACCATTTCTACAAAAAAAATTGTTTCTGCCCCATATAAAATACACGGAAAACTTTGAACCCGAAGTAGTTTCCAATTAAAACTCGATGTCTAACAGCTTCCAGGCACGAGTACGCACTCGAAAAAGCGGTGAAAAAGAGGAAAAACGAAAGCGCAAAGTAGACGAAAACNAAAACTCGATGTCTAACAGCTTCCAGGCACGAGTACGCACTCGAAAAAGCTGTGAAAAAGACGAAGAAGGAAAGCGCAAAGTAGACGAAAGGGCAGAAAGTGAAAAATCGAAAATGAAGATAGCACAATTTTCTTTTCGTTTTGAGAGCGTTCTGTCCGCAAACGCAGCTTACGCCAATTTAAAACGTGCGCTTACTGCTATAGCAGGCATTATTGCATCCGACATGGCGTATGAGTTACTTGTGCGGAAATGCAAACCACTGCAAAGCGCCAATTGAGCTGCAGTAATTAAGATTTAATGCAGAGTGATTTCAATACGAATATCAAAACAGCAACAACACGTTAACAAGGTGTGCGGCAAAATGCAGGCAAAATATTTAAAAAATCATTGCTGGCAAGACGAGTGATTGCTAGGATTTACAACCAAGCGTGAATAAGTATCTACGCATTTTTATTAGCAAGATGTTACATATGTATTTACTGCAAATTGACTAACAGCACAGAAAAGTAGAAAGGCATGTATAAGTTAGAGTGCATGAAAAATCGATAATTCGCAACCAACTGCACTTTTCGCCCAAAAGCGCAATCAGCCCACATTTGGCGTTTGTTATGGAATTCCGTGTTGTAGAAAAAGTTATTTCTCACTAAATGTGCGCTCTAAATTTTTCTAATTTTTATTTTGAATTCCAATCGATTAAGTAGGGCGTAAAGTGGCAACTGAGTGCTTAAATTAAATTATTTCTGCTTCAACACTTTTGCTTCACATTTTACTCTTTGCACGCATAGCTGTGAAATAAATTTGCATACATGAATTTTCTTTTGCCTTATAAAAAAGCATTAACTTGAGATGAATAAATAAATGATATAAAGTAAATTATTACTATTCAGAATGTTTGAAAGTTTGAAAGTTCCTTAGCGTCGTACTGCGTCGTCAAAGTGGCGGCATGTGCAAAGCGGCTGAGTGCAGTGAAGTGTAAAAATCAAATGCATTAAAATTCCGTCACAAAGTTTCGTCTTTAGTGTAGAATGATAAAAAAAAAACTTTGTTTGCAAATTTATAATTATATAAATTTTTAATGAGGATACTTGACAAAATTTTTTAACGGACCCGCTTAGTGAATTCTAGTAGTTTGTCAGCATTGCTGAGGTATATACATAGACATTTATGCACATGTATATAATATAGCATTACTCAAGGGCCAAATTTACCAAATTTTTTTAGGTAAGTTCTATTCTAACAGCCGGTTTCATCAGTAATTTAAATGAAAAATAATCTTTTTATTTTCTGTCAATTTAAATATAAAATTTGAAATTTTAAATAATTTTTCACTTAAAATGGCTTTTGTGAATTTGGCTGTAAGCATTTCTGTTTTTTGTAGAAATATAACTCCTATTTGTAAAATTGGAGTAGTAAGATCGATATTCATATATATAACGGGTGATTTTTTTGAGGTTAGGATTTTCATGCATTAGTATTTGACAGATCACGTGGGATTTCAGACATGGTGTCAAAGAGAAAGATGCTCAGTATGCTTTGACATTTCATCATGAATAGACTTACTAACGAGCAACGCTTGCAAATCATTGAATTTTATTACCAAAATCAGTGTTCGGTTCGCTTTACGTCCGATTTATGGTCTACATAATCGACCAAGTGAGCAAACAATTAATGCGATTGTGACCAAGTTTCGCACTCAGTTTACTTTATTGGACATTAAACCAACCACACGAATGCGTACAGTGCGTACAGAAGAGAATATTGCGTCTGTTTCTGAGAGTGTTGCTGAAGACCGTGAAATGTCGATTCGTCGCCGTTCGCAGCAATTGGGTTTGCGAAACACATTTCGAACCGAACACTGATTTTGGTAATAAAATTCAATGATTTGCAAGCGTTGCTCGTTAGTAAGTCTATTCATGATGAAATGTCAAAGCATACTGAGCATCTTTCTCTTTGACACCATGTCTGAAATCCCACGTGATCTGTCAAATACTAATGCATGAAAATCCTAACCTCAAAAAAATCACCCGTTACGACTTAATAGGAGTTCTAAACAACTTTTTCACTAAATTGGAACGTATTCTGTTAAAATAATTTATTTTCTATCGTTCAGAACTTTATCAGACGAAATAATGGAAGGTCTAATCTCAAAAGTTGCTGAAAAAAATTAGGAGGAGACTGGGTACTTTTAATTAACATTGTTATTGACCTTCATAATTAGACTTTAAGTTTTCATAGTGTCAGCGTCGAGGTCAAAAAATGTATTCAATAAAAAAAAAGGTTTTTGTTTATATTGTCGCTGCATCCGAATATTGGCTCGAGGTCATGCCAAGGTCATCCTAAGGTAAAGTTCGAAAGAATTTTATTGAATTTTCCAGTTTTATCAATTAATTTTTCCCTACTTGACCTTCAAATGACGTGATGTGATGGAGGCTAACGCATAAAGGAGTCAATATTGGTGACAAGCAAAATTAAAAAAAGTGAATGAAAAGAAAGTGCCGAATTTCGACGACTGGGCGATACTAGTACATTTAAATACAATAACAACATACTTACACGGACCTACTCACACCTGGTCGCGATTTTACTATGTACGTCAACAACACTCTTTTTTTTATAAGTATGTAGGATGTGAGTGGAATATACATATGTACATACATATAAATACGTCTGTATACGTGCGCAAGAGAACAACCAACACATATGTATGTATGTAAAAATAACAATGAAGCACTGCTGTGCGTGTGCATGCAAACATTAATTTGCATATAATTAAAAAGAAAAGCTTTGTAGGAACGGCTTCCGTGGCGACATCGAGGTCGACACTCATTGAAAAAAAAAAAAATAACAAAAAAGCAAAATTTGTCACAAGTGTAGGCTGCTTTTGAAACACATATAGCTACCTTAAGGTGAAAAGGTACCAAGTCCACATTTTACAAAATTTAGTTGTAGATGCAGAATGGCAGCGAATGCGAAACTACATCGATATTTCATCTCTCCTGCATAATTAAAAAAATGGACTTGGCACGTTTTCACTTTCAGGTAACAATATGTACATATGTACTTAATTTCGTGTTTTTACAAAAAGTTTGACCTGACGTTAGTGGTGGTGCACAAGTACTTAACATGCAAGAGGGCTTTGATTTGCATAAAGTCATAAAATTTTCTTAATGCGTATTACAAAAAATTTCAAATGAGGGTAATTATGTTTTTAAATATTCATTGTTTTTCTCTCTTTTATGGCATAATTTTTTAATCTCACAAAGAAATATACTTTTTTTTGCAAATACAAAGGGCGCACTGCTCGCAAGAAAGGTCGCCTCTTCCAGAAGCATAGATAATATTGATTAAAAACTACATACATTACGGTTATTTGCCTTACGTTAAGATATTTTTAAGAATAAATAAACTCGAATTCAGGGCACCAAGTAACATAGGGATAAAGAAGTTTGGTTCAATATGCAGAAACTTTTTTTTTTTTGTTTTGTAAACCTGTGTTATTATTCCGCATTGCACTGAGAATTTTGTAAATAATTTTTTGAATTAATAATATCTATTTTCGAAATGAAAAGATTTTTTCATATAATATATTTGTGTGGTTTTGAGTAAACTTTTGACAATATTTTTATAGAAAAATAACAAAAAAATTTGCTTGAAAAACGGTGTGACTATTTAAGAAAAAAATCAACACGTGAACACTTATATAAGTCATTGTAAATGTAAATGGGGCTATCACGAAATTTCTGATGCACAAATGTACTTAGAAGTTGTGTTCAAAAATGGCGGTGTCACAGAAGTCAACTCAAGTAATTATTACTTCTAATTTAAAAATAAATACAAATTTGGTATTCACATCTTTACTAAATATTTGGCCGAGTTTCTCGCAACATTTTTCGTTTGCATTTTGAACCTCCGAACGTCAAATACATATCTACACTCTAAGGTTTCCTTTGCCTGCCGATGGTTGACCGCTGTTAGAAAACACTTTTTCTAATTTAGACAATGCTCGGGCCATGAAACTTGGTCCTGCCGCGACCACTTGTGTTGTATTATTAGTATTAAAAATCTATCATTTAAAAGGCCACAATAAAACCAGTAATTGCCCAATGCGCATGTGGTCGATTAAATGCTAGAGGTTTATGTCATTCACATTTTGTCATTCCTCGCGCGCCGCCACCAAGTTAGGAAAATATCGGCGAGGCGGCGGCGGCGGCGGCGGCGTTCGGCGTCTAACGAATTTTGTACCAAATTTTCATGATGTATGCGCATTGGAATACATCGCTTGAAGGAATTTCTTCATCTCCTCTTTTTTTTACCTCCCTTTTATTAGCTCGGGATGTAACCATGTAATATTGATGCGCCTAAAAGATGCAGCTATTTATATTCTCACGTTACATACATGATGACAGTACGAATGGAAATTATAATAGCGAGGGTTTAGTTTTTTAAACTATAATTTTATTATTGGTACTGAAGTTGACTACGCCGCCACCGGCAAGCCTGTCGGCGTGAACCTCTATTAAGTGCAAACTTCACTTCAATCATTCAAATGAACGCTCTACTTGAAATTTATTTATTAAATCATAAAAGCAAATTGATATATATACAGTGGCGGATTTAAATATTTGCCGCCCCTAGGCAATTCATAACTTGCCGCCCTTTTTTCACGAAAAAAAAAATATATATATATATCAAATATGATTGTTATTGTCAGTGCTTTATTACAATATAGTTCGTTAATAATGAAATACATAACGGAATTAACAAATTCGACATCAGCATGGATAAGGTATTCAACAAAAACCCTCTTTCAAACACTTCTTTTTCACAGTTCTTTACGTCTTGATTTTTCAGCTGCGAATTCGCAGATAATATCTTCACAATCGATAGATAGAAACAAATCTGACTCTATAGTCAGCAACGCAAGAGCATTCAGTTTGTTTTCGCTCAATGAAGATCTGAGATAGTTTTTCACGCGTTTTAAAACAGAAAACGATCTTTCTAATTTAGCTGTCTTAAATTTTGCCGCCCCTTAATTCTGCCGCCCTAGGCTTCAGCCTATGTTGCCTGTACGATAAATCCGCCACT
This sequence comes from Rhagoletis zephyria, assembly GCF_001687245.7. Lineage (NCBI taxonomy): Eukaryota > Metazoa > Arthropoda > Insecta > Diptera > Tephritidae > Rhagoletis > Rhagoletis zephyria. The sequence continues at coordinate 1,700 of NW_016166128.1, read as the reverse complement.
GTATATATACATATGTACATATGTATGTACTCTTATACAAATTACTTTTGAAAGAAACAATAATATTTACGAAAGAGAGAAAGGAAACAATTTTATACGTGTTAGTACTTGTTAACATAAATTGGAGTTTACATACATACCTATGTTAATACGAACATGTATATGAATGTAGATATGTACATATGTTGAGTAAAAGAAGGGTAAACAAATGTATTTTCATTTGGGGTATAGTTGGACATACAATGCATAACACGTACAACATGTAAATAGATTAACACCAGTAATAAGATATGTACATTTATTTTCATAAATAAAATAAATGGTTGGCCATTTATTTGTTTTTGCCGCATGCGGCATGCCACACACATACTACACACAAATGGTGATTTCAGGGCAACGATAAGCTAGTGAATTGCTAGAGCTGCAAATATCAGGAGAAAATTTGTAATTATTAGAGACAAAAAAATATCTAAATCAGAAATTCTTAGTTTTTACGTTATCTGAGGACTAAGACCAGGTATTCCTTGGTCCGCAGCCATTTACTTGTATAGCACTCCCACCTTCGTCCAGCGAAGCTACCGTCAGAAAGTGGGGGAATCTCATGTTGCCTTCAATCTTGGCGGGTTTTGATAGATATTTGCTTTTGTTGAACAGACTGGACTGCAGACAACTTGTGGGATTGTTGACGGGACGCTTAACGTGGCAAAAACACCTGACGGTTATAGGTACATACTTGACCACCACATTTTCCCTTCCTGCGTTGAAAAGGATAAAACGGCGAAATACTTTTTGTGTCTCTGCTACGAAAAACACAATTTCTTATCGAGGTAAAAGATGTATATATTCAAGTGAAACGCCATATATGTACATATATTAAGTGCTGGAATAAAATTCCACACATAAAAATAGTTGCATAAATACTCAAACTAGAATAAGTCTTCATCAAATTTAACAACGCTTTAATGAGGCTTAGTTAAGTTATTGCTTAATTTTTGCAATCGTCTATAAGCCATAATTTCAACGGTTATTAAATATTTTATGTACCACATACAACCGGACCCTAACTTGTCACAATGCTTAGATATATGTATGGTGGTACGTATGTATGTGCCTACTTAACGCGCACGCTAAGCTTTGGTATTGTTGTAATAAATAACTGAAATATTTCGTCAAAGTAATAAAATTAATAGCGCATGCATATCCTTTGTTAAGATGATGACTAGGAGCAAGTTTTCCTTCATGTAGCCAGAAAATTGCGCAAAATACGAAAATACCAGTAAAACAATTAAATTACGCAAGTGTCAGCAAAGTCAACGTCAAACGTGCACACACACAATACAAACAAACGGTGGTGAATGAGTAAATGGCTTTGTGATGGCCAAGGATAGTATGAATGTCAAGCTGACATATATACATACATTCATACTTGTATGCAGACATGATTGTATGTGCAAAAACAAAAGGGCTTTTTTTGTTTTTGTGGCGGTTGCAAGCGCCATCAGACGGCGGCCGCAAGGTTATTGGCTCTGATGACGTGCGAAATGAGTGTTTTTCTGGGGTTTTACTCCTTTTGTATGTACATATCTAGATGTGCGCATGTGAAAGCATATTTTCTTGCTGTTTGTTTTCAAGTCAAAGCATTCAGGCAACAATTTGCATATAACGGGTGATTTTTTTGAGGTTAGGATTTTCATGCATTA
>NW_016166127.1:23975-25214 GCF_001687245.7 Rhagoletis zephyria | reverse complement strand
AACAAAGTTATAATACCCTTGTCCACAAGTGCGCTCGGGTATAAAAATACAAATAAACAAAGCAAATACTTATTTCTGTGCATGGCTACTTGGCAAGTAGATGTGAACAGGTAAGCCAATATAGGTAACTACCATANGGTATAAAAATACAAATAAACAAAGCAAATACTTATTTCTGTGCATGGCTACTTGGCAAGTAGATGTGAACAGGTAAGCCAATATAGGTAACTACCATAATTCAATAACACAAGGTTATGTAATTTGTGACAGCTAAAATTTGACACTCCTTTATGTAGATTTGTAGGAAGTAGGAGAAAGGGGAGAATGTGATCGCCTTTTTCGAAAACGGTAGTAGAAAGGTACTAAGAAAGCAGTGTTGCCAGGTCTTCGGCATGAGAAAACGGCTCTTTTGGTCTGAAAAAACGTCATTTCCGACCCAAAAACGTCTTATTCAAATGAATGTACAAAAAATTGGTCTTATTAAACTTTTATTGTAAACGAAGGTACATATGTACGTAAGGTATTTTAAAATGTCATTTTAATAGAGCACATTTAAAATTCATTATATACTGGTTTGAGATCGTTAATATAAAAATCATTTTGTACATACACTTGTGATCAGCTGATTAAGTCATCACCATTTTGATCGATTTTAGCCGTTTCTCTTTTGCTTATTTAATATTTATTATTTTTCCATAAATGCCGATCTCATTATGAAAAACGAGTAAGAAAATCTAAGTTCGGGCCGAGCCGAACATTAAATACCCGATGCAAGTATTAAATATATGTTTTTCACCTACCGCTACATGGTAAGCCGGGGTGTATCAATTTTGAGTGAATTCGCGTCCTTAAATTTCGAAATATTGAAGTTTCAAGCATTTCTGAAATTTACCGTTATATGAAAAGCGGACGTAATTTTAGTCGGATTTCAATCATTTTCAATGTTTTGCTTTTATGTGGAAGGCACAATAACCGTACCGAGTTAGGTACAAATTGGTAGAACGGTTACCGAGGTACATATATGTGATTATAAGTGGGCGGTGACACGCCCATTTTCCAAAATTGTATCATAAACGTAATTCTTGGTAAAGAATTGTTGAAAGGATCATCTAAATTGATTAGCTAAATTAGCTTTAATATTTACTGATTTATGATCTCTCTAAATTACCGTTGTATTAGGTGTGGGCGTGGTTATTGTGCGATTTTAAAAATTTTCGGCCATTTGGTAAACTGTATCAA
>NW_016166127.1:23653-23917 GCF_001687245.7 Rhagoletis zephyria | reverse complement strand
TTCTTGGTAAAGAATTGTTGAAAGGATCTTCTAAATTGATTAGCTAAATTAGCTTTAATATTTACTGATTTATGATCTCTCTAAATTACCGTTGTATTAGGTGTGGGCGTGGTTATTGTGCGATTTTAAATATTTTCGGCCATTTGGTAAACTGTATCAATATCAATAACTGTGCCAAGTTTGGAAGAAACTGGTGCAGCGGATACCAAGATATACACATGTAACCATAAGTGGGCGTGGCTACACCCATTTTCTAAAAATTTA
>NW_016166127.1:17026-23582 GCF_001687245.7 Rhagoletis zephyria | reverse complement strand
AGTCCGATTTCACCCATTTTCAATACCAACCTACCTTGGATAAATGGAAATCTACGTACCAAATTTCGTTGAGATATCTCAATTTTTGCTCGTGACACGGACGGACGGACAGACAGACATAGCTTAATCGACTTCTCTATTCATTCTGAGCTCTTATGTATACATTTGTCTAAATCTATCTCGATTCGTTTTGGCAGTTACAAACAACCGTTATGTGAACAAAGTTAATATACCCTTGTGCACAAGTGCGCTCGGATATAAAGACAAAATATAAAACCACATTTCAAACTTTGTGCAAAAATTATAAAAAATTTGCAAAGCTTCAGCTAGATTTTCAACTTTTTATTTAGATTTTTTAGAATTTTTCTGAGTACGCAGTTTGATAGCCCATTAAATTTCAGGGATATAATGTGCAACTTTAAAGGGGCTAAATAATCGCGTTGATTTTTAATAATTTTTTTTCTTGTAGACATTTGGTAAGGGGGACGGTTGTCGAAAATGCTATATTACGTTCTGCTAAGAAGGAGCAGAAAGATGTTGGAGAAGATAATAAGAGCTGCAGAACTGACCCGCTCAGGAACAATTTACTACAAGAGCGTGGAATTGCTGGCTTAGGGGCTGTCCGTATATTACGTAAGGGAGTTTTCACCTGTTTTGAACTGTCCCCNGGAACAATTTACTATAAGAGCGTGGAATTTCTGGCTCAGGGGCTGTCCATATATTACGTAAGGGAGTTTTCGCCTGTTTTGAACCCCTCCCCCTCGCCCTCCCTCTCTTCACATAATAAATTGTTATATTTAATTGATTCCCCTCCCCCCGCCGCAGATATTACGTAAGATTAAAAATCCCCTAGACATGTTTTTTCAATTAAACATTAGAAAATACTATATATTTCTATCAAACAAATGTAGGATGTATGTCTAGTCAGTCTTAAAAACTTCATTACATAGTTATACTAGTCATTCTTTGTTGTCGGTTTCTTTGGTCCACGGTCCAGCCAGCCAATCTGAAAGAGTAGTAGCCACAGGGATATCTCGTACTACTTTTTCATTAAACTTTTTTTTTAATAAACCAGCAAATGCAACAACAATTTTAAGGAACAATCAGCAGTGTTGCCAATTGTTTGGCATATTTAAACAAAGTTGATCTGAAACCCGACGAAGGCTAAATGGCATTTTTAGTGAGAAAGTGTGAATGCGATGCTATTGTCTTGTGAAAATTGTCTCATGTAAACGCCGAGTAAGAAACGTATCGTAATTTGTTTGAAGTCACGGTAGAAGTGAGGGTCACAATAGCGTTAGAACTGCATTTTACGGTTATAATAGACCCCGAAGAGTAACGTTTTTGTTTAAATTAAAGCAAAAGTTGCAAAAATTGTAATATCCTCCGTATGTAATGTATAGTTTTCACTTTGACACTTCAGCTATCAGACTATTTACACAAATAAGTATTTTAGACTCCCTATTACGAGACAAAAAAAAAATATTTATTACGGGGTTAGCACAGAAGTACATCCTAGGTACCAGCTACACTAATATACATTGTCTGATGAGATACCCAGGAGAACCAAAACTATTGAGCTGCCGATCGTGGTTTACTTCGTTGATTCTCTCGACTGCTGGTATTTGACGAGAGATGCCTTTACCCACCCTGCCAATGACTCTCCTTCGCACAACATTTCGGTAGAGTCCCAAAAGCAATTAGCTATCCATATCCTCACGCATCACTCATAAGGAAAGTTAGAAAATTAATCCATATTTACATTATTTATTTACTTTGTTGGGAAAAAACACAAAATGTGACGGAATTTGAAAAAAAAAGACTGATAATGTTGTCGGTCTAATACCTTACAGCTAATAAATGCTTAATTGTATGATGTAACAACGTTATATAGTAACTTCGAGTATAAATATTGAGTTCGACTCAGCCGCAGCTGGTTGGGTATGCCCAAAAGTACAAGAGAGTCTATTAACAGATGTTACAAAAAGAAACAAAAACTATGCAAACGACCGATCTGTTACGCGTTAGCAGCCAGGAGCAAGCGTAGCTGCCGAACGAAAACTGGAACAAAGCACACAGCACTATCGATTTAAATGTTTCTTTGGTTATCGTTTATTTTTTTTGTTTTTGTTTTTTTGTTTTTAGTACAATACTCGTAACAGGAGAGCGTGAGTGTTGTGCATCGCTGTCTATACGATAAGCGTTAGTGCTATTGATCGCACCGGTTTTGCATAGCTGTTACTTCTTTTAATAATACGAATGTTATGTTAACAGAGTATTATATACATTTCAACAGACACTTACATATTTCCATGATGAAGGCCTTCACGATGATGTATGTAGGTTACTGTGCAGAAATGGTAGGCGTAGAAAAAAAATTCCACAAAGGGGAGTACTTGGGGCGCTCCTGCTGATTGTTAGCACTTTACAAATTTTCTCTATATTAACACTAATGGGGTAGGTACTTAATTTTAGCCATACGTACTACATATTAAGCAATTTATGTTATATGTTATATGTTATATGTTATATGTTATATGTTTTTTTTTTTTTTTTTAAGTTTTCATAGCTTTAACATATTAGAGTATGCAGTTTTTTTTCAATTTGCGGCCTTTTCTGTTCCATTTCACACTCTTCATTTACTCTACCCTTTAGAAATTTTCGGTAGGTTTTAAATAAATTTAAGCATTTTCCATCGCGTTAACGTTTAGTTTAAGGAATATTAAAGGCTTTCCGTTTGCACTATAGAAATTTTTCTCCACCACAGTATTTTTATTTTTTTAATTTTTTTTTCTTGTTTTGCTCCCCGTTGCTTGCAGTGATTCTCTAGCAGACTTATAGGTGTGTACATATGTACACCTGCCCGAAAGGTACAGGCCTGCGGTCGGCCTGATGCACAGTTGAGTTGTTTTTCTGTGTTAAAAGCACCAACGCCATCCCCACACCATACTCGCTGTACATCGGACAACACTGTGGAAGTCGTATTGATAAAATATTGCGGGCGACAATGCAGAGCCCAAATTATGGTACTCCTCACTGCAAAAAAATATAGGCAGGTACAAGTCCTTTGGAATCTTTTTTTCCTGAAGTGTTGGGATCGAGACGTGTGCACGGAAAACGTGCTTACCATCTCTTGAAAGACGTCTGGTTAAAATTACTGATTAAAATTTAATCATTAAATGAATAATCGAAAAGGTATGTGCTCTCTGATTGTAAATCCAGAAAAAATAGTCTTTCCTCGTTGCGGGTTCAAAGAAAAAGGAAGTGGAGTTCCATGTTCGCAAAATTTGACAATTATCAACACCCGATTTGAGTGATTGAGATTGACATGTGTACACTGTCACCGTACACTGCGAAAAAAGATTTATCGAAGTTGTGTTTTGTCAAGCACGAAACTTAAGTTCTAAGCTTCAGTTAACAACTATTGCTGGAATTTTAAAAAGCATATTTCTACAGGAATCGCCCATTACACCACCTGTTAATACGCGGATTTTATCGGTAGTATTAACTGGAAAAGACGATTACTCTCTGATATCCTTAGCATGGAAAGTGCCGACTAATTTGCCATTTAGGTCTTCCAACACATAATAGTGATTGCCGACCTTTTCTCTCACCTTCGCTTTAATAAAAATCGGACTCAGTTTAGCATTGAAGTGTTTACTAACATTACTGTGGGCAAAGTTTCTTCTTAAGACCTCCTGTCCAACTTTGAACGATACAGGTCTAGTGCGCAAGTTATAGTGTTTAGTGTTTTCTTCATAAGCTTTGGAAGTGTTAAGCCGAATGTCTTTTCTAAGTAGTCCGCGCTGATCCTCTCGAGATAATTTGTAAGATGGTTCATCAAGCAATTGTAAATTCTTTAACAGTTCAAAAGTAGAGGCATGTGTGATCATATCAAACCCAAAAAGTGCGTGATATGGAGAGCATTTAATAGATTGATGTAATGAGTTACGTAACGCGCAACTTATATAGTTCAAATTCTCATCCCATTTCTTATGGTCTTCCTTTAAGTAAGCTCTAATTGCAGCTAGTAAAGAGCGATTAACTCTTTCTGACGCGTTTGACTGGGGAGAGTATAGCGCTGTATAAACGTGATGGATACCGTATTTGGTTAGAAAGGCATTGAAGTCATTCGACTTGAATTGAGACCCATTATCGCTAATTACTATTTCTGGTACCCCATATACACAAAAAATATCGTGGGCCAGGAAGTCTATGATCGGACCGGAATTGAACTTTCTGAGTGGACAGAGCCAATGAAATTTACTGAAGTGATCTACTACAATAAGCAGCCCAATGGGCCCCTTTTTGCTACGAGGATACGGACATAATAGGTCTATGTAAATCCGTTGAAATGGGCGAATGGATTCCGCTGGTTTACCCATAGGGGGTTTTAAGGTAACATTAGGTGCTTTAGTAGACTTGCATACGTCACAAGTTTGGACTTAATTACGCACGTCCATTACCATACCCGGCCAGTAAAAATTCCTTCTCAAAAGCTCAAGCGTTTTCGCCATTCCTCCATGGGCCGACACTACTGCATCGTGTGCCCGAACTAGAATCTCCGGGCGGAGTTTTTCTGGTATCCACAGTTTCCAAGCATTCTGCTCTTGTTCCGTTTCGCCAGTATAGTGCTCAGTTCTTATATAGACAAAATCATCGACTATTTTAACATCAGGATATTTTTGCGCATTTGACACAATTTTTGTTTTTAAGGCCTTGTAATCAGCATCTTGGAAATTGTATTGCAATACATACGCAATAGGGCATCCGGCACAATATTGTCCTTGCCTTTGCGATGACTAATACCAAACTTATAGGACTGCAGCTTCAGTACCCACCTAGCAAGACGGCCCGTCAAGTCAGGTTGACGCATCAACCACACCAAGCTAGCATGATCGGTGATTACTTCGAACGGTTGCATTTCTAAATAGCAACGAAATTTTTTTATGGCTTCTATAGCTGCTAAGCACTCACGCTCAGTCACACTATAATTCCGCTGGGCAGAATTTAATTTTTTTGACATGAAGGCAATAGGCTTCTCTTCGTTATTGTCAGTTAGTTGCACAAGTACTGCTCCAATGCCGTAATCACTTGCATCGCAATGCACAAAAAATTTCTTAGTGAAATCAGGGTTAATGAGAACAGGAGCTGACGTTAAGAGACGTTTTAGATGCTCAAACGCTTTTTGGGCCTCATTGGTCCAAGTAAACTTCTTTTTAGTCGATAAAATTTCTGTAATTGGAAAAGTAACATCAGCGAAATTGCTGATAAACCTCCTATACCACCCTGCAAGTCCTAAAAATCCTCTTACTTGCTTAATATTTTTTGGAGTTGGCCAAGACAAAATTGACGTGTAGCTGGTACCTAGGATGTACTTCTGTGCTAACCCCGTAATACAGTATATTTTGCTTTGCTGCCTCTATGCTTAAGTGCACATTTAAGATACCTACCCCAAAATGCGCATCAAAAGCATTATTTTTAACATTTATAAGGAAACTGCTCCGATAGATGCATTCAACATACCTGCACATTGGCGATACCTGCCTTAAAAATTGTGCGACTAGTATCAATTATCAATGAAAGTATTACGTTTACCTGCACTGGCCCTACAATTACCTAATTTTACAACGTTTTATTTATTTTGCTCATCTCCCAGAACAACGAAAATGGCTATCAATTTATGTAGTTATATAGATAATAAGATAACATTCGGTAAAAATTTCGCTTCCAGTAATTTCTCCATGGTAAGTGCTCCGCCAATATTTGGTTTCATAGGGATTCGGATACCTTCCTCATTGAAGTAGTAAAGAAAATTCGCTTAAGTGCCTTTTTCGGTTACGTGCACAAGTTTTTCGTGCAAAGAAGGATGTGCAGCTAAGCAAAATATACTGTACATATTTTTTTTTTGTCTCGTAATAGGGAGTCTAAAATAACTTATTTGTGTAAACAGTCTGATAGCTGAAGGGTCAAGAACCCCCCCCAGCCGTCCGTCAGCTAGCATTCAAAGGCTCCCACTCGGCTCTTCAGGTATTTGTGAGGTTTTCTTGTGAAGTTTTCCATGAAAACAAGGATTGTACTTTTTGGTTATTACATAAATTGGCGCCCAACGTGGGGCTGAATGATAAGAAATTCCGGTTTCAGCCTCTTAATGATTTGTTTTAAAGTAGTTTATTAAATATTTGAAATGATAACCAGATTTTGCAGGTAGAGGTTCACATAAATTCTGGATCATATGTCGGACTTCGACTACTTGAAGTTTTCGAGTAGCTTCGACCTGTATGCTCTCCAGCTTTTTTTTTTGAACTTCGTTGCATGCAATTTTTTCGTACAAATTGTCTTTAACTTCTTCTTCGAGAGTAGATTGGCTAACGTTACCTGGTATTTTCTGGAATTTACACATTGTGCTGTTTGCACAATTTTGTCCGATAATATTCAGTAAAGAAATAGCAAATAGTAACAACATCGCTTTCTTTTTGAGGTATAGATATGTAATAACATCCTTTTCTTTGAACCGGTCGTGACTACCTCTGTTTCGCTATCCTATCCTACAAAA
>NW_016166127.1:10462-15339 GCF_001687245.7 Rhagoletis zephyria | reverse complement strand
TAATATACATTGTCTGATGAGATACCCAGGAGAACCAAAACTATTGAGCTGCCGATCGTGGTTTACTTCGTTGATTCTCTCGACTGCTGGTATTTGACGAGAGATGCCTTTACCCACCCTGCCAATGACTCTCCTTCGCACAACATTTCGGTAGAGTCCCAAAAGCAATTAGCTATCCATATCCTCACGCATCACTCATAAGGAAAGTTAGAAAATTAATCCATATTTACATTATTTATTTACTTTGTTGGGAAAAAACACAAAATGTGACGGAATTAGAAAAAAAAGACTGATAATGTTGTCGGTCTAATACCTTACAGCTAATAAGTGCTTAATTGTATGATGTAACAACGTTATATAGTAACTTCGAGTATAAATATTGAGTTCGACTCAGCCGCAGCTGGTTGGGTATGCCCAAAAGTACAAGAGAGTCTATTAACAGATGTTACAAAAAGAAACAAAAACTATGCAAACGACCGATCTGTTACGCGTTAGCAGCCAGGAGCAAGCGTAGCTGCCGAACGAAAACTGGAACAAAGCACCCAGCACTATCGATTTAAATGTTTCTTTGGTTTTCGTTTATTTTTTTTTTTTTTTTTTTTTTTGTTTTTAGTACAATACTCGTAACAGGAGAGCGTGAGTGTTGTGCATCGCTGTCTATACGATAAGCGTTAGTGCTATTGATCGCACCGGTTTTGCATAGCTGTTACTTCTTTTAATAATACGAATGTTATGTTAACAGAGTATTATATACATTTCAACAGACACTTACATATTTCCATGATGAAGGCCTTCACGATGATGTATGTAGGTTGCTGTGCAGAAATGGTAGGCGTAGAAAAAAAAATCCACAAAGGGGCGCTCCTGCTGATTGTTAGCACTTTACAAATTTTCTCTATATTAACACTAATGGGGTAGGTACTTAATTTTAGCCATACGTACTACATATTAAGCAATTTATGTTATATGTTATATGTTATATGTTATATGTTATTTTTTTTTTTTTTTTTTTTTTAAGTTTTCATAGCTTTAACATATTAGAGTATGCAGTTTTTTTTCAATTTGCGGCCTTTTCTGGTCCATTTCACACTCTTCATTTACTCTACCCTTTAGAAATTTTCGGTAGGTTTTAAATAAATCTAAGCATTTTCCATCGCGTTAACGTTTAGTTTAAGGAATATTAAAGGCTTTCCGTTTGCACTATAGAAATTTTTCTGCACCACAGTATTTTTATTTTTTTAATTTTTTTTTCTTGTTTTGCTCCCCGTTGCTTGCAATGATTCTCTAGCAGACTATAGGTGTGTGCCCGAAAGGTACAAACCTGCGGTCGGCCTGATGCACAGTTGAGTTGTTTTTCTGTGTTAAAAGCACCAACGCCATCCCCACACCATACTCGCTGTACATCGGACAACACTGTGGAAGTCGTATTGATAANTGATTCTCTAGCAGACTTATAGGTGTGTACATATGTACACCTGCCCGAAAGGTACAGGCCTGCGGTCGGCCTGATGCACAGTTGAGTTGTTTTTCTGTGTTAAAAGCACCAACGCCATCCCCACACCATACTCGCTGTACATCGGACAACACTGTGGACGTCGTATTGATAAAATATTGCGGGCGACAATGCAAAGCCCAAATTATGGTACTCCTCACTGCAGAAAAATATAGGCAGGTACAAGTCTTTTGGAATCTTTTTTTCCTGAAGTGTTGGGCTGAGACGTGTGCACGGAAAACGTGCTTACCATCTCTTGAAAGACGTCTGGTTAAAATTACTGATTAAAATTGAATCATTAAATGAATAATCGAAAAGGTATGTGCTCTCTGATTGTAAATCCAGAAAAAAATGGTCTTTCCTCGTTGCGGGTTCAAAGAAAAAGGAAGTGGAGTTCCATGTTCGCAAAATTTGACAATTATCAACACCCGATTTGAGTGATTGAGATTGACATGTGTACACTGTCACCGTACACTGCGAAAAAAAGATTTATCGAACTTGTGTTTTGTCAAGCACGAAACTTAAGTTCTAAGCTTCAGTTAACAGCTATTGCTGGAATTTTAAAAAGCATATTTCTACAGGAATCGCCCATTACAATATGGACAGCCCCTTATGCCGATGACATCGACATCATCGGTAACAAAAACCGCGAAGTCTGTTCTGCCTTTTCCAAGTTGGATAAGGAAGCAACGCGAATGGATCTGGTGGTAAACGAGGACAAGACGAAGTATCTCCTGTCATCAAACAAACAGTCAGCACATTCGCGCCTTGGCACTCACGTCCCTGTTGACAGTTACAATTTCGAGAAAGTAGAGAATTCCGTTTACTTGGGAACCAGCATTAACACCGATAATAATGTCAGCATTGAAATCCAACGCAGAATCACTCTTGCCAGCAAGTGCTCGTTTGGACTGAGTAGGCAATTCAGGAGTAAAGTCCTCTCTCGACGTACGAAAACCACGCTCTATAAGTCACTCATCATGCCAGTGCTGGTATATGGCGCAGAAGCATCGACAATGACAACATCCCATGAGGCGGCTCTTGGAGTGTTCGAGAGAATGATTTTGCGGAAGATTTACGGGCCTTTACGCGTTGGCGACGGCGAGTGCCGCAGACGATGGAACGATGAGCTGTATGAGCTTTGCAGCGAATTAAAATACAGCGGCTCCGCTGTAATACAGCGGCTCCGCTGGCTTGGTCATGTCGTTCGAATGGACACCGACGCTCCAGCTCTGAAAGTATTCAACTCGGAACCCGCTGGTGGTAGCAGAGGAAGAGGGAGGCCCCCACTGCGATGGAAAGATCAGGTGGAGAAGGACTTGGCTTTACTTGGCGTCAGTTGGCACAGAAGAGAAACGACTGGCGTGCTTTGCTGAACTCGGCCAAAATCGCTTAGGCGGTTTTAATGCCAAAAAAAGAAGCACAAGAAGAAGAAGAAGAAGAAGAAGAAGGAGCATAGCAATATTTCAGCCTTTTTTGGGTTCATTACATTTTCAATGAAGTCTTAAAAAAGTCGCCTACTTTTTTCTGACTTTTTATGCTGCTACAGCTTTTTTGATGCTTTTGCGAGCGTGCGTGTTGCAAGACATCAGCTCTTCTTGATTTTGCTTTTAATGTGCAATTGCAAACATTACAATAATCCTCGTAACCTCAAGTGTTTACACAACCAGCTTTTGAACTCGAGATCCTTAGTCCAAGAAAAAAAAAATGCGCGTACGGTTTGTATGCATCATATTTAAGTCATCTGTGTCCAAAGAATAAATATCTTTTGAAGCAACTGCTGCAAAACAGAAAGTTTTGAAAGATTTATTAAGAAGATAATTCGAAATCAGTTATACTTGCAAGATCTAGTAACAGAGAAAAATTACTGGGAAGTTAAAAAACGTAATTTTTTACACAAAAAACGTCCAAATGACGTTAAAAACGTCAACCTGGCAACGCTGTAAGAAAGTGTGCAAAGTATACAATTAGAAGTAAAATGTGTATTATTAATTATATGAGGCATTTCATGTCACCGCGGCCACCTCTGTGCGCGACCTCTATAGATTTGGATGAAAGTTGAAGAGATTGAAGGTCTAGGTGACATGAATATACGTGCAGCATATTTTGCCAATATGACGTAGGGTTGCCTATTTACACGGGATTTAAATTTTAACGCAGCTTAATGAAACAACATGTATTTCTTCCGTCTTATTATGGGCTTTAATTGTGATTTTATTACATTAATGTGCAATGTATAAAAAAACAAAAAAAAATTAAGTAAACAGTTTTCTTTTTTATTTATTTTTGATTAAAACATTTAAAAAAATTTTTCTTTTTACATAAAAACATTGTCTATAATGTCAACTTTAAGTACCCAAATGGGCATAATGGGCTACTTATACATTTGGACTCTAGATCGTCTAAAGCTAAAGCTATATGATAAATAGACATTGAAATTTTATGAAATTGTATATTTTTGAAAGAGGAAGGGTGTGTAAAAAACAAAAACATTATGAATAAATCGTATTAACTTTACTAAAGGTCTGAAATCATGAAAATCCCTTCAAGGAAATGGCAGAATTGAACTTTGTTGCAAGTTCGCATGGGAAATCTGCTTACGACGTGATTGGAGGACATTTTAAGAGACTGGCAGCTAGAGCAAGTATTCAACTCCTGATGTTATAACAAATTCGTGCACCAGAAGCCCTCTACCAATGGGATGCCTGTAAAAAATAACTGCAACTAACTTTTCAGTGGACTTTGTTTTTNACTGCAACTAACTTTTCAGTGGACTTTATTTTGACTATGACTACGTGCCAATTACTTTAATCTTATTTTAAGATAGTTTAAAAGTTTAAATAACATCAAGTTAGGGACCTTCATATACTTATTTAACGAATTTTTAAATCAATAAATAATTTTTTTCTTTTTAGTTCTTATTGTAATAAAAGGGTGTTGTTGTTTTTTTTTTAACTATGATTTTATTACTCATTAGGTTTATTTTTTTACACACCTTTCCTTTCCTTCTTTTAATAAAAGGACTAACCTTGAAGCTATCATTGGAGGTCTAATATCCTCTCGCAATGAGTGTTGTTCATTTTGATGTTTCGGTTTCATTGTAAAAGAATATTAGAAATGGCTCGGAGAGGTCTTTCCCAATTCTGACGGAGCTGGTGGTATTTCTCAACGTCATTTTACACATATGAGTTTTGAGGGGATGCCAAATTCAGACATAGCGGCGTATAGGCAACTCCTTTTAGTGCTGTCAAAAGCGGCTTTAAAGTCGACAAATAGGTGGTGAGTGTCGATCCTTTTCTCGCGGGTCTTTTCCAAGATTTGGCGTATTGTGAATACCTGGTCTATGGTGGATTTGCCAGGTCTAAAGCCACACTGATAAGGCCCA
>NW_016166127.1:7515-10437 GCF_001687245.7 Rhagoletis zephyria | reverse complement strand
AATTCTGACGGAGCTGGTGGTATTGCTCAACGTCATTTTACACAGCCGTATGAGTTTTGAGGGGATGCCAAATTCAGACATAGCGGCGTATAGGCAACTCCTTTTAGTGCTGTCAAAAGCGGCTTTAAAGTCGACAAATAGGTGGTGAGTGTCGATCCTTTTCTCGCGGGTCTTTTCCAAGATTTGGCGTATTGTGAATACCTGGTCTATGGTGGATTTGCCAGGTCTAAAGTAGAGATGGGTAGGGGGGGTTGAAATTCGATTTTTTCCGAATCTCGAACATTGCCCAACCATTCGATTATTCGATTCGAAATTCGGTGGTGCAAATTCGATTTAATTCGAATTTGTTCGAATTTCGCAAAATTTTTTTGAAGTGAAACTTCTTAGTCGAGTTCGGAGATGTTTGCGTTAAATATTTAACACCAAGTCATAAAATCTGTATCGTTCAATTTAAAAAAAATTAGGTGTCGACTTAAAGGCTTGTCCTTTGGGTCTGCAACATAGTTTTAGTTCTATGAAAAGGGTTCCCACAGGTTAGAAAATCAAATTCAAATAATCGCTTCCGCAAATGTTTGCGTTAAATATTTAACACCAAGTCATAAAATCTGTATCGTTCGTTCGATTTTCAAAAAGGGGGTAGGTGTCAAATGAGATGTAGATGTGTAACATGGTTTTAGTTTTGTGCCATATGTAAGAAAATCAAAATCAAATTATTTAATAAGTTAAATAAATTACTCCAATATGGGTATCAATCGAAATGGGTTTGAATAAACTTTATTTTTTAATTACATTTGGGAGGGTTGCCACCTGTTTGAAAAGTCGAATTTATTTAAAGAAGTGTTGTGCTTAAAATACTATGCAACAATTAAAATATTTTTGAGGTGCTTGAAGAGAGTGCGTTAATCTAAAATTACACTGAGTGACAGCCAAAACCAGCCCGTACTTTGTTAACATTTTCTGAATGCCTACCCATCCAGTAGTAAAACGCTCGATGGATTTGCAAAAGTTAGCTCGTATTTTATGGTCTACTAAGGTTTTCATATCTCGGCCTAAGTAGTTTTCAAAAAAGTCGAAAAAATAGTTAAAATAAATGTCTGAGCGAAATTAAAGGTTAAGACATATATATTAAAATTTCTTGGGAAATATTTTCGTAGAACATTTTAACCCATTAGCTCCCGCCTAAAACGGTCATATTTGACCCTCACTTCAAGAAATCTCGCCNGTGCAAATTCGATTTAATTCGAATTTGTTCGAATTTCGCAAAATTTTTTTGAAGTGAAACTTCTTAGTCGAGTTCGGAGATGTTTGCGTTAAATATTTAACACCAAGTCATAAAATCTGTATCGTTCAATTTAAAAAAAATTAGGTGTCGACTTAAAGGCTTGTCCTTTGGGTCTGCAACATAGTTTTAGTTCTATGAAAAGGGTTCCCACAGGTTAGAAAATCAAATTCAAATAATCGCTTCCGCAAATGTTTGCGTTAAATATTTAACACCAAGTCATAAAATCTGTATCGTTCGTTCGATTTTCAAAAAGGGGGTAGGTGTCAAATGAGATGTAGATGTGTAACATGGTTTTAGTTTTGTGCCATATGTAAGAAAATCAAAATCAAATTATTTAATAAGTTAAATAAATTACTCCAATATGGGTATCAATCGAAATGGGTTTGAATAAACTTTATTTTTTAATTACATTTGGGAGGGTTGCCACCTGTTTGAAAAGTCGAATTTATTTAAAGAAGTGTTGTGCTTAAAATACTATGCAACAATTAAAATATTTTTGAGGTGCTTGAAGAGAGTGCGTTAATCTAAAATTACACTGAGTGACAGCCAAAACCAGCCCGTACTTTGTTAACATTTTCTGAATGCCTACCCATCCAGTAGTAAAACGCTCGATGGATTTGCAAAAGTTAGCTCGTATTTTATGGTCTACTAAGGTTTTCATATCTCGGCCTAAGTAGTTTTCAAAAAAGTCGAAAAAATAGTTAAAATAAATGTCTGAGCGAAATTAAAGGTTAAGACATATATATTAAAATTTCTTGGGAAATATTTTCGTAGAACATTTTAACCCATTAGCTCCCGCCTAAAACGGTCATATTTGACCCTCACTTCAAGAAATCTCGCCAAAAGCAAATTTGGCAGATCGTTTATGGATTGATATATTCTAAAAAATTATTCTCCGGAAAATTTTACTAGGGGTCTTCTCAAGCAAAAGCTTCATGCTACTAACGTTAAAGCTTCTAAAAATTTAAAATAAAAACTCAACAAAGAATCTTGGAATAACAGTTCCTTCTTGGCACAGATTTTTGGTTTTTATGCATCAGATCGAATAACATGTATTTTTTTTTTTTGAATCCCTAAGACAAATGAAGTGTGACACACAGTGATGGCAAATTTAGTCAGAAAGAAAAAATTTGAAGAGTTGATTTTTTGGAAATAAAGATGAAATTCGATTTTTTCTGGAAAAATTCGATTTTATCCGAATTTTAGCAACACAAAGTTCGATTTCAAAAATTCGCCATTTTGGAGCTAAAATTCGATTAATATTCGAATATTCGAATATCGAAGCTTCGAATATCGAATTTACCCATCCCCAGTCCAAAGCCACACTGACAAGGCCCAATCAGTTCATTGACGGTGGGCTTCAGTCTTTCACACAATACGCTCGATAAGACCTTGTAACCTATGCTTAGAAGGCTGATCCCGCGGTAGTTGGCGCAAATGGCGGGGTCACCTTTCTTGTGGATTGGGCAGAGCACACTTAAATTCCAGTCGTCGGGCATGCGTTCATCTGACCATATTCTGCACAAGAGTTGATGCATGCACCTTATCAACTCCTCGCCGCCGTACTTGAATAGCTCAGCTGGCAGGCTGTCAGCTCCAGCTTAGGCGACTTACGGAAGGTTTCAAGACCGGGGCGTACT
>NW_016166127.1:0-2796 GCF_001687245.7 Rhagoletis zephyria | reverse complement strand
CTCTGGTAAAATTTTCGGGCATTCCTCCTGTCGGCCAGCATTTCAAGCTCTTCGCACTCACGTATTTCGGCCTCTCTCTTCTTATTGTGGCAAATACGTCTCGCTTCCCTCTTTAAATCCCTATAGCGGTCCCACATAGCGCGCGTTGCGCCCGATCGCAGCGTGGCCCTGTAGGCGGCATCTTTTTTCTCTGCAGCTTCCTGACACTCCTCATCGTACCAGTTGTTCTTTCGGGCTCGCTGAAATCCGACTACTTCTTCGGCGGCGGTACTTAATGAGCGGGAAATGTGGTTCCACTGCTCGCATATGTCGGTTTGTTGAAGAGTGCTCTCTGAGAGCAGGTGTGAGGGTCGAGTAGCGAAAGCGCTGACTGTCTGTTATGATTGCAGCTTTCGACGTTAAGCTTTCCTTGCATATTTGGGCGCACATTTTTTTCTGCACAGAGGCGGGTGCGTATCTTGGCTGCAACAATATAGTGGTCCGAGTCGATGTTTGGGCCACGGAGTGTGCGTACGTCTCAAAAAACTGGAAGCGTGCCTTCCGTCTATCACAACATGATCGATTTGGTTTCTCGTTTTTCGATCCGGAGGCAGCCACGTAGCTTGATCGATTTTTTTATGCTTGAACCTAGTACTGCATACTACCATGTTTCAGGCCCCGGTGAAGTCGATCAGCCTCAATCCGTTGTCGCACGTTTCGTCGTGGAGGCTCAATTTTCCGACGGTGGTTCCAAAGATCCCTTCCTTGCCCACCCTGACATTGAAGTCGCCAAGCACGATTTTGATATCATGACGGGGGCAGCGCTCGTACGTGCGCTCTAAGCGCTCATAGAAGAGATCCTACGGCATATCGGCAAAATATGCTGCTCGTATATTCATGTCACCTAGACCTTAAATCTCTTCAACTTTCATCCAAATGCATAGCGGTCGCGGTGACATGAAATACCTCATATATGAATTTGCAATATATTTGGTGTTGTAATGGAAATACTAAGCAATACGTAAAATAACAGATTTTTAATTTAAGTTATTCGTCATTTCCTGGAAAAAATCTAGAATACCGACCATCAGCTATGCAAAACCAAAAAATGCAGATCAATAGAACTTTTTACGCTCATTTCAACCATGTCAAAATTATTTAGCGCAAGCAAAATATAAAGACGTTTTAGAAGGTTACAATTAAATTCTTTAATTTTTTTTTTAATATTAATATCTTATGAACCACATAACCGATTAAAAAACTAATAACGTCACCATAAAGGTAATCAATTTATCTTTCAGTTGATATACATAATTGAAATTGTTTTTTATATATTTAAACCAAAACCACTAAAAAACGAACAAATGTTATTTTTTCATGAAATAACCTTTTTTGAAAAAACTGCATAATTAATGGTAAAGAAATTTTTATTATTTAGAAAGTACAAGCTATTATCTTTAATTTGATATACATATTTTATCATGATCTACTTTTGGGTTTTAAGAATTAAGTGATAATAAAAAATATTAGTAAACAAAGCAAATATATATTATACATTGGCGCTTACACATATGTTAGTGTTTGGCCGAGCTTCTCCTCCGATTTGTGGTGTCCGCCTTGATGTTGTCACACAAAGTGGAGGGACCTACAGTTTTACGCCGACTCCGAACGGCGATTGTATTTTTATGAGAAGCTGTTTTTATGGCAGAAATACACTCGGAGGTTTGCCATTGCCTGCCGAGGGACGACCGCTGTTAAGAAAAAACCGTTTTTCTAAATTTTTTGTTGCTTTGACCAGGGTTTGAACCCAGGTGCTGCGGAGTGGAAGCGCGCACTGCTTACCACTGCACCACAGCGGCCGACACAAAGCAAATAAACCTCTTATATCTTCTTTGTTTATTACCTGCGTCAAATAAATTTGGTATCATTGAAATCAGCGTTAAAAGTTCTATCAATCGGCGCTTTTGGTTATTTTATAGCTAAACGGTCGCTATTCTAGACTTGTTCCAGAAAATTTACGCAAACGAAGGTGATGCCAACGAATATTTAGTATGAAGAATTTTTGGTTTTACTACTAATATAACTAGAAACTGTAGAGTGAGCAATATTCTGCACAAGTAAAGGAGTCGATTTTATGTGTGGGAGCGAAAAGACTGTTTTATTACAAAACCTTTCTATTATTAAATCATGGGTAACTACATCGATCTGTTAACCAATCGAAATTTATATCATAGGTAAGATATTTTAATTACAAAACCAATCATATAGGCTTGCCTGCCAAAAATCGTACATAAAAAATATTTAGTCTGATCCAATAGCAGTCCGGTTTCCAGGATTTATTCAGAACTTACAGGAAGTTGATCCTATTGACATAAAACCTGTAAGTGGGAACACTTTTGAGAGAGTAACTGAGCAACTGTTCCTAGTCAGAAGTTACAGGATTTAGTCCGGAGATTTTTATACCCGAGCGCACTTGTGCACAAGGGTATTATAACTTTGTTCACATAACGGTTGTTTGTAACAGGCAAAACGAATCGAGATAGATATAGACAAATGTATACATAAATGATCAGAATGAAAAGAGAAATCGATTAAGCGGTGACTGTCTGTCCGTCCGTCCGTCCGTCTGTGCACACGATAACTCGAGTAAAAATTGAGATATCTTAACGAAACTTGGTACGTGCACTTCTTTCTGCCGTAGGACGGATGGTATTGAAAATGGGCAAAATCGGACAATAACCACGCCTACCTCCCATATAACGGTAATTTTCAGAAATACGAAAACTGCGATATTTTAGTAACTACTGCAGATTATTC
>NW_016166126.1:23752-25217 GCF_001687245.7 Rhagoletis zephyria | reverse complement strand
TTAAAGGGATTCGGTCTATTCATGTAGTTCACTTTGCGCGATTGGACCGGTTGGTCCACGTCCATCTTCTCGACGGGTGGCTGAGAGGTTGACGGAGGATCTCGCCTAGGAGTAGTGTGTCCAACTCGTTTTTCAAAGGGATATCGTCGCTCTTGGGGACGCCATGTTGTCCTGGGTGGAAGNAAATTTGTATTCTGTATCTCGAGGCACCTTGAGTATGCCTCAGGTAGATTCTTAGGACGCTGAACCAGGAGCATCTTTGAAAGATCCCCATTCAATCCACGGATGAACACATCAAGCGCACGATTTCTGTATGTATCTATTAGTACCTGCACTGTCTCCTGAGAGTATTTCTCAGTTTTGAGTTTATTTATAATTAAAGCAAATTGGTGATTCACGGCTCCATAGAAGTCATCGAGCCGCGAATCCCTTTGGGAGAGTTGGTACTCCAAGGCGCGTATGTCGCGTTTGTCGGCGTAATGGAGTGATAGACACTCCTTCATGGCAGTCCAGTCAGTGTCAAAAATGCTATAGGATATGAGGGCAGTATCGGCGGGTCCTCGTATCTTTTGTCGAATGTGCTGTAAAACCGCACGATAGATTGGCTTACCCTTTACCAGCTCGAAATCAGTAAGGATGCTCTCGACAGCATGCACCCATGACACAAACATAGTTGGATTACCGTTGAACACCTGTAGCTCCTTCACAGAGTCTGGAAGTCTCGAGATATCTCTAAGTTCCGCCTCCGTTGCTGGAGCTCGGGGCTGAACTTGTACTTCTGCTTCCACTCCATTTAGCTTCGGAGTAGCAGCTTCTATCAAAGCGATCCTATTTTCAAGTGTGTCCAAGCTTGATACACGCCTCTCTATCCCATTCAGCTGGTCCATAAGTGCGTTAACTGCACCAGTCAATCTCGTTACGTTGTCCTGAAGCGAATCCATCCTGGAAATAAACAAGGAAAATATGCAGACGAAAAGTGGTTATTTTTACTCACAACACTGCAAGGATCATTTATTTGTCACTTGATTATTTTTTGATTAGTTTCTTACTGGCTTCTTTTTAGATAGCCTTTTAGCTAATTTTTACTTTTCACTTTTATTTGGTATAACTTCTTTCCACTTTTCACAATCACTTAATCACTGATTTGATTATCCCGATTTTATTTTACTACTAACACTACTGGTCCCTGCTCGGGCGCCAGTTAAGGACTGAAGGTCCTGAACAACAAAAAAATTAAAAGGCCAACTTGCCCTGGAATTAAAAGAGGTAATTTAAACGTTATAATAAAAGGTCTTTATTGAGATAAATAAATAAGCCTAATTGACTATAGTAACACCCCGATGCAACTGCCGCTGCTCCGGGTTCTGCCGCCCTTTATAGCCTGTTCCGCTGCCGTTGTTCTATAGCCAGACATAGGCGACGTCAGTGAGCCGCCTTGGCCTTGAATTCCCACAGGTAACTTGGA
>NW_016166126.1:6981-19909 GCF_001687245.7 Rhagoletis zephyria | reverse complement strand
AATGTAGGATTGTGAGGATTTTCACAACCGCAAAATATATTAAAAATATTTACCAAAATGCTAGTTGCAAACTTTAAATAAAAGGCAAACGATGCGCTCTGATTGACTTCCAAAACGAGTGTGTTTATTCAATTTGTTTTAGTTACAATAAATGCCCTTTCTCCGCCTTACAGCGAGTGTGCTTACTTCTATATGAATATGAATGTGCTATGTACATACAATGCTCAACTTAACGAAAAATGATGTATGTATACGGAATAAGAGTACAAACTCTGAGAATACACAAATGAGTAGCTCTTCAATACTTATGACATGTCAAATATGTTGAACAGGTGTTCTCAACTGTGACCAAACAATACGTTAACATATCATCAGGAACGTTCTAAAGAATAAGTAAACAAAAAAGTTTATTCCAAACGTTCAGAATGAATAAAGAAATTCAGCCATACCTTAGGAAATAATATGATTAAAGATACCTTTATCACAGTTGATAAATATGACATTTGACCAGTTTTGTTGATTATTGCGAATGCGAATATTAAAATTAACGCGGAAGCTACGCGGTTGCGAATGCGAAAGCGAATATTCGCAACAACCCTGCTCCATATCTCTGAAAATGACCTTGGTAGTGTTCTGGAACTTGGTGTGGAAGCGTTCAAGGAGAAAAATGGGAGATATTGGAAAAGGGACGTGGCACCTCATATATAAACCGAATTTTTCATACTGTATATCTCTGGAAATTTTCATGGTAGAGTAGTGGAACTTGGTATGGAGATATTATGTATACGAAATCAATGGCATACTCTTGAGAAAAATTGGAGCTTTTGTAAAAGTGGCGTGGGACCTCCCATACGATATGAATTTTTCATACTGAATATCTCTGGAAGTGTTCATGAAATTGTGATGGAACTTGGTATGGAGATATATGAAATCCATCGCATACTCTTGGATAGAAATTGGAGCTATCGGAAAAGGAGGCGAGGCATCTCCCATACAAACCGAATATTTCATACTGCATATCTCTGGAAGTGTTCGTGGTAGAATGCTGGAACTTAGTATTGACGTATGTATATGAAATCGATCGCATACTCTTGGAGAAAAATTGGAGCTATTGGAAAAGGGGGCGCGGCACCTCCCATACAAACCGTATTTTTCATACTACATATCTCTGGAAGTGTTCATGGAAGATTACTGGAACTTGGTATGGAGATATATGAAATCCATCGCATACTCTTGGATAGAAATTGGAGCTATCGGAAAAGGAGGCGAGGCATCTCCCATACAAACCGAATATTTCATACTGCATATCTCTGGAAGTGTTCGTGGTAGAATGCTGGAACTTAGTATTGACGTATGTATATGAAATCGATCGCATACTCTTGGAGAAAAATTGGAGCTATTGGAAAAGGGGGCGCGGCACCTCCCATACAAACCGTATTTTTCATACTACATATCTCTGGAAGTGTTCATGGAAGAGTACTGGAACTTGGTATGGAGATATATGAAATCCATCGCATACTATTGGAGGAAAATTTGAGCTACTGGAAAAGGGGTCGTGGCACCTCCCATACAAACTGATTTTTTCATACTGAATATCTGTGGAAGTGTGAATGGTACAGCAGCACTGGAACTGGGTATGGAGATATATGCAATCAATCGCATACTCATGAAGATAATTTGGACTATTTGAAAAGGGGGCGTGGCACCTCCCATATAAACCGAATTTTCCATAATAAGTATCTCTGGAATGGCTTATGGTAGAGTACTGGAACTTTATACGGGCGTGGCACCTCCCATACAAGTCGAATTTTTCTTATTGCATATAGCTAGAATTTTTCTTGGTAGAGTACTGGGACTTGGTGTGGGGATATATGAAATTAATCGCATAGAGATGAAGAAAATATGGTGCTATTGGAAAAGAGGACATAACACCTAACATACAAGCTAAATTTCATACTGCATATCTCTGGAAGTGTTCATGGTACAGGACTGGAACTTCGTATGGAGATGCACATTTAAGATACCTACCCCAAAATGCGCATCGGTGGCATTATTTTTCACATTTATAAGGAAACTGCCCCGATAGATGCATTAAACATACCTGCACATTAGCGATACCTGCCTTAAAACTTATGCAACTATTATAAATTATCAAAGAAAGTATCACGTTTACCTACCCTGGCTCTACACTTACCCTAATTTTACAAGCATTTATTTATTTTGCTCATCTCGCAGAACTACAAAAACGGCTATTATTTTATATAGTTACACAGAGAAAATGATTCAGGTAAAACCCATGTATTCAAAACAATTGTAAACATTTTTGAAACAATTTTACTTCATACAAAATTAAAAATACACTACTTGTATAACAGACTTTTAAACGTAATCATCGCAAAATAAGAACGAACATTATATCATATTTTGTCTTTCGACTGAGGAGAACATTTGAAATGAAAAAAATTACGCCAAAAATGTGCCTTTTTAAAACTAAAATGAAACGTTTTAGAATACTGTTCCTACAAATTGTAGTGCAACAAAATTTCCAACCAGAAAAGTAAAACGAAACACTCTTAAAATAAAAATGAAAATTTCGTTTCAGTCAATTAAACATGAGAATGGTTTAAAACGAAAACGTTTAGTATTAGAATTTTCAAAGCTACTTATAAAACTGAAATACTTTTCATCTGTTTGCATTATTTATCGGAAAAATTTTGTGCAGATGATTCAAGCTACATTCATACATACATAGCAAAAGATGCGGAAATATGATATCGTTACGCCACTTAATGAAAGGAACGTTGCTATACGGTACCCTTTTTTGATTAGAGAAAAGCTTTGGTAAGACTTGCTTACAAAAACAAATTCTAATCGGTTGTTTAATAATAATTGTAAATTTTTCTATGTATATTACAGGACCTAACCAGCGTTAATCAAAATTATCAAGGCCCGTGGAGGAAAAGCCAGAATATGTACATATCTTTCAGTTATTAAACTTTGTAACTAATTAATACATATGTAAGTATGTCTACATATGTATGTACATATATCAATAAATGTATGACAATGTATAGTTTTAAATATCAAATGACTTTGTGTTTTAATTAAAATAGAAATTCAAAATCATATTTGAAAACGCATATTTTGGTATATAAATTAAAAATTTTAGAATCTCATCTGAATATGAGAATTTCCAATTATCAAACGATCGTTTTAAAAAGAGATTGGAAAATGTTCATTTTAAAAACTCAAATATACATTTTAGAATATGAATTGAGGATGTAGGTGCAAAACCTGGGTCAAAACGTTTTTAAAAATAAAACGTTCCATACAAATTTGAAAACGAAAATTTCTCTGTGTATACACGGTCAAAAATTTGGCTTTAATTTTTAAACCGCGCTGGGACTACTGCCTTTTTTAATCTTTTATAGTCTACTTTTTAAACCAGTAAATAGTTTTAAGCAATTTTTAGTACATTCTGGTTTAAATTTTAGTCCAAAAAGTTCGTGGTTTAAAGATCAAACCAAAATGATTTAATTCTAGTTTCTAGGTTTCATATATAGAAAATTTGGTTTAAAATCTAAACCGAAATAGAAAATGTTTGCACACAGTGAAATGTGGTGTTGATTCAAACTCAACATATGAAAGCACATTTACATGCGTGGCTGTAGCTGAGTGTGCAAAGATGCTTGATACAATTGGTTGTGCTACCAAGACTGTCCGGTTTCAATTCCCATCAGACGGAGCGTGAAATTTAAGATTTTTTTTTTATTCTTAATTATGAAAATGTTTGCGTTTAAAATTTAAACCGAACTGTTTAAATTCTAAACCCAACATAAGTGCTCTCTTTTTTTAAACTTGGAAGGTTTGTATTTGAAACTGAATTTAGTTTGGTCATATATGTAGTCCAAAAAGTTTCAAATTAAAACCGAAATTTTTAACCGTGTATAGATAGTTAGATACCATTCGGAAAAAATCTCTACGTGGGAGTGCTCCTCCATTATTTGGTCTCTTAGAGATTCGGATACCTTCCTCATTGAAGTAGTAAACAAAATTCGCTTAAGTGCTTTTTTCGGTTAAGCGCACAAGTTTTTCGTGCAAAGAAGAATGGGCAGCTAAGCAAAATATACTGTATATGAAATCAATTTTATACTCATGGAGAAAAACGGGCTATTTGAAAAGAGAGCATGGTGCCGTACAAACGTACTGCATTTTACTTATCTTTGAGTGTGTATATAATCCTTCTGTAGTTATGTTTGTGAGTGAAATCCTAAATGGCTGGAGGGATTTTAACAAAGTTTTGTGTGTGTGTTTGAGTGGGTCTCTGGATAGCTTAGTTTTACAATTTAANGGAAAATGTTCATTTTAAAAACTCAAATATACATTTTAGAATATGAATTGAGGATGTAGGTGCAAAACCTGGGTCAAAACGTTTTTAAAAATAAAACGTTCCATACAAATTTGAAAACGAAAATTTCTCTGTGTATACACGGTCAAAAATTTGGCTTTAATTTTTAAACCGCGCTGGGACTACTGCCTTTTTTAATCTTTTATAGTCTACTTTTTAAACCAGTAAATAGTTTTAAGCAATTTTTAGTACATTCTGGTTTAAATTTTAGTCCAAAAAGTTCGTGGTTTAAAGATCAAACCAAAATGATTTAATTCTAGTTTCTAGGTTTCATATATAGAAAATTTGGTTTAAAATCTAAACCGAAATAGAAAATGTTTGCACACAGTGAAATGTGGTGTTGATTCAAACTCAACATATGAAAGCACATTTACATGCGTGGCTGTAGCTGAGTGTGCAAAGATGCTTGATACAATTGGTTGTGCTACCAAGACTGTCCGGTTTCAATTCCCATCAGACGGAGCGTGAAATTTAAGATTTTTTTTTTATTCTTAATTATGAAAATGTTTGCGTTTAAAATTTAAACCGAACTGTTTAAATTCTAAACCCAACATAAGTGCTCTCTTTTTTTAAACTTGGAAGGTTTGTATTTGAAACTGAATTTAGTTTGGTCATATATGTAGTCCAAAAAGTTTCAAATTAAAACCGAAATTTTTAACCGTGTATAGATAGTTAGATACCATTCGGAAAAAATCTCTACGTGGGAGTGCTCCTCCATTATTTGGTCTCTTAGAGATTCGGATACCTTCCTCATTGAAGTAGTAAACAAAATTCGCTTAAGTGCTTTTTTCGGTTAAGCGCACAAGTTTTTCGTGCAAAGAAGAATGGGCAGCTAAGCAAAATATACTGTATATGAAATCAATTTTATACTCATGGAGAAAAACGGGCTATTTGAAAAGAGAGCATGGTGCCGTACAAACGTACTGCATTTTACTTATCTTTGAGTGTGTATATAATCCTTCTGTAGTTATGTTTGTGAGTGAAATCCTAAATGGCTGGAGGGATTTTAACAAAGTTTTGTGTGTGTGTTTGAGTGGGTCTCTGGATAGCTTAGTTTTACAATTTAACCCGCCAGTTGACGCTGGAGTTGAGTTATTAATAAAAATCTTTGTTATGATCCGATTTGACGAATATTCAAAACATGTATTTGAAACGGTAAAGACAGTCCAATTTCAAAAAAGAGCTGCCAGGTGGTCCTGAGGTCGATTTATTACTAAAAATCGACAAGTGAGAAAAGGTGCCGTGAATGTCAGACTAAATCGACCTGTTGCACAATTGAGTACATCGATATATCGTGTGTTACTATTGGCACAATGGATGTGATTTGCCAACATTATTGTGCGTTAAAGCTTCATTCGGAGACACCAGGGTTGAATTGTGCAGTGGTAAATCTCAACTCACCACCTGTCAAAATGACAGCAATTTAATGAAAATTTATCTTTTTACTTGAATTTAATATGGAACCTGACAGAAAAAAATAATTGTTCACTTAAATTGTTTTCATGAAACTGGCTTTTAAGGTCCCCGTAGTGACTGTCATGCATTAGTACATGCATAGAGCCTTGTACGGAAAAGTTACGTCTTAAATGACTGGGCTCCGTTTGTATTGAAGTCGTTCATGACTTTTTCATATAAATGGTAATTTCGTCGTTGATGTCATCTGCATGACTTTGCCATGCAGTTATCATTGATGACATTCAAGCGACAATGTCCTGCAATGAAATTTTTTTAAGTGACCACTGCAAGACATTGTCTGTTATAAGTCTTTGATAGGGGTACACCTGCATGGCATTGTCACCAGTGTCATTGTCAGCTATATGTATGTCGTTTAGGATTCACAGCAAGTGCGACGATGTCACTAAATCCTCATTAGCGACAATGTCACCGGTGACCATTTTCGCTACTGGGGTATTTCATCTGAAATAAGTCTGTGTATGTACATTAGACTGCATCACTCCTTATAAAAAAAATATCGGTACTGTTTTTCCGCTGGAATTATAAAATCTATTATATTTTAAGACTTCCCCCAAAATATCTCGCAAAAATATTAAGATTTACGTGAACTGGACCGATTTTTTATTAATAAAAACAGTTTTTTTTTATATTTTTTGAAAAAAAAAACATACCTCCGATGACTAAACAGATTAAGCTTAAAATGTTTGCATAAAACTATTTTAAAAATTTTTCTGCGGAATCATGATAATGAGATTTTTGATGCTATTTTTGAACTTTTTTCAAAGACTGGTTTAAGAAAAACTCAGCCAAAACCTTACCAATTTATACTTATGAGGTATCATTGGTAAGGTATTTTCTCACCCTTTTAATTTATTTGCGAATAAGCTCATTCAAAGTATGAAAGAGGAAGGTAAGATAAACGAGTGTCATTCCATGTTGAATTAAGATGTGTTGGTATTTGATAAAGAAAATATTGGGACGTGAATGAGTTTTTTGCAAAGAAATAAAAAGGGTGTGAAAATATCTTTCCACTGATACCTCATAAGTCTATATCGGTAAAGTTTTAAAGCAGTTATTCAAGTTTTTCTTACACAAATCTTTGAAAAAAGTTAAAAAACAGCATCTAAAATCTCATTATTATGATTCCGTTGATACAATTTTTTAATATTTTTACGTAGATTTCTTAAGCTTAAACTGTTTTGTCATCTGAGGCGATTTTTTCCAAAAAATCCTTTTTAGAAATTATTTTTATTCATAAAAAACTCAATTTTAGAGGTATTTTCAAACCGGTATAGCTCACTTAAATCTTAATATTTTTCCGAAATATTTTGGTAGAAGTCTTAAAATTTACTAGGTTTTGTAATCTCGCCGGTGAAACCGCAACTTTTTTTGGTGATGCAGTCTAATGTACATATATAGGATTTCTGTTGAACAATGATACGCACCCATTTTGAAATTGCCATCAACTATAAGATAAAGTTTCTAGAGCAGATTCACTATAGATCCGGATCATTGTTGCCGCCAGGGAACTTCTTGATGCACATGGCACTTTCGTTAGGTTATTTAAGGCAGCAAACGACCCCAAACCATAATCTAAAGCGGGGATCACACGATTTGTACATTTATACAGATTTGGCTATTTCCTCCGTTACAGAGTGGCGTTGTTTGGAAAGCTTTTACTGAGCTCCTCTCATTCTCGATAAAAATTTCTAGACAACACCACTCTGTGACTGCCAAATGTACAAATGTACAAATCGTGTGATCCCTGCTTTAGCCGATGAATGCGCCAATGGATATCGTAAACGTGGACTGTTGGAGAAAATGTTGGGCCAAAATGTTAAAATTTAATTTTGGGCGGGACGAATTTCGCGGGTCTGCTAGTCTTTTAAATCTTTGCTTTTATCTTTTTCTTCATCTACACACGTGCCACCGTTCTTGGAGAAATTGGATGACACTTGAATCGCGAAAAAAACGAATTAATCTTCTCCTAAATGTCTCTGTTTGCTTTGTGTGCCAACACCAACTTCTGCAGACATCTAATATGTCTGGAAATAAATACCATGTTTCCAAAATGTTAGTATGTATTCGCAAATTTAGCAAGTTTATTTGTCAATGTTACTGTGGCTTATTAACATTTTATTTTAATATTGTTATTGAGTTCAGTTCATCAAGTGAAGTGACACCAAGATACATAATACATTTTAGTGTTTCCGATAACTCCTTGACTTCATAAAACCTCGATGAAAATTCGTCGATGAGAGAATTTATTACAAAAATAAAATTGTAGTTTAAAAAACTACAACCTCCCTTTTATAATTGCCATTCGTACTGTCATCAGGTATGTAACTTGAGAATAGAAAACGCTGCATCAATATTACATAGCTACATCCCGAGCTAATAAAAGGAAAGTAATAATAAAACTTTAGTGACTCCAGATCTGTCTGGTTTTTCATCTAAATTCAAATCTGATTTTAAACTTGTTAAGTTTGCAAACATTTGCAATTTTTGGAAACATTGA
Source organism: Rhagoletis zephyria (assembly GCF_001687245.7). Lineage (NCBI taxonomy): Eukaryota > Metazoa > Arthropoda > Insecta > Diptera > Tephritidae > Rhagoletis > Rhagoletis zephyria. The sequence goes on along the minus strand of NW_016166126.1, from coordinate 11,528 downwards.
GGCATATTCATAGTCAAAATAAAAACAAAACTAATGGGTCGATTACGGATAGCAACGCAACAATGGTTCGGTTGCCAGCTGGTAACGGAACTGGAGAGAAAATTTGTATTAGGAATGGCAACTATCGTCAGGGGGTAGAGTTATCGGTAATCGAAATTTGACAATTCGACAACCAGCAAAAAATTATTAAAATAAAGAGTTTTAAAGAAAAGACAGCAATAAAGCTAAGAGGAAGAAAGGTGCATGAACGCGGCCTCAATCAGGCGACATTTAAAGGATAATTCCAATCCTCTAGATCTACCGCGTGAGTTTCACTTTGGGTCGTGGCGAACGGCTTTTTAAAAAAGGCAAAAAGCTACAATTTGCATTACAGCGAAGTGACGCTGAAGATGCATAAAACCAGACTGATTTATTTAATTTCTTCAACTTAAAACGAAACTTATTCTGTTTACAATAATTGCTTATTCACTACTTTCGGCTTGTGAATTTAATTAAACTGCTTAACAATCATTTTATTGTTCAATTCGATTATTCCTGGAAATTTGTTGTCTTTTTAATTTTCAATTACTCTTTTTGTGTACAATTTTACCAATAGGCCGGAAGTGGTTTTATGTTACTGCTTTGTTTATTTGCTTTAAAAATTCTTCGTATTTGTCAGTTGCACCATCAGGTGTTTTTGCATAGTTATTTACATATGTAGCTACTCCCACCTTTAGACCAGAATTCTCCCGAATACGTTTATTTAATTTGATGGGTTTATGTCTGTGTTTATTGATAATAACAATAGCTATTATTACAATTCTAATTATACTTAAAATATTACAGATATGCGATATTTTACTATAAATTCTCAATTTAAAAATGCTTTCTATGTTTGATCATGTTCATCTATTATTTCATCAAAGGTAATTGTTTTCGTGAAATTCCGAATATCTTCATATTTTAAGCTTACAATATTTTCTCTTATATTTTCAATATAATTGGAAAAATAGTAGCCGTTAATTTTGATTGAACGATTATTAAATCGTATTAAGTAGTTTCCATTTATAATTGGTTGTTATTGATAACATGAGTGATTAAGCTGTAAATTTACTGCGTTTTTAACAACAATAGTTTTTATGTTTATTTCTAATATTTCCAGTTCTCTATTTTTGGTGAGATGACAATTATTTCTTAAAAGACAGTGTTTACTAAGTTTCATTCCTTTTAATGATTTATTCTCTTCAAATATTAATGTTTTATTTTCATAAGTAAATATTTCTTCTATTTTTGCTTCTATTTCATCTTTTTTCTTTATTGGGTATTGGAATGATGGTTCTTATTCAAAGCTTTTAGGTATTTTTATGCCGAATACTAAATATGTATTATTGAGAATTACTGTGCCCAATTGTAGATATTTAGGTTTATTATAATCGATATTATATTTTACTATTTCCTCACTTGTTAATATATTTGGCTGTATTAAGTGCAGTGTTTAATATTTCTAACATGGACTTTCTCTAATTTTTGTTTTCTATATTTGGCGTATGGCTGTTGGGTTTGGTTAAATGAAGTTCTATACTTTCATTGCTTAGAAATTTCTTAATCCTTGTCGCATTAAATTCATTATCTGCTATTATTTTACTTGGTTTTCCTATTTTGGTAAAGTAGTTTTCCAGTTGTTCAATGATAGTAATATGGTTTCTGTCATTTAAAGGATATGCTACTCCATACTTGGAAAATTTATCTATCATTATTAAAAAGTGAAATCTTTTTACAACATAGGTGTCTATGTGGATAATTTCGTTATTTTTTGTTGGTGTTTCCGTATGCGAAAATTTTGGTTTGATTGGTCTCCTATCATATTTTACCTCTTGGCATATTTCGCATTGGTTGATTACTATTTGTATTAGCTAAGTAAGAAAATCCGCTACTCTGTTTTCCTTTCCTTTAATATATTCTATATGAAACTGATATTCTCCTAACTCTAACAGCCATCGTTGATGTCTCGGCGACATATCTTTGCCCCTATATTTTGAGTGTAAATATTTTATTGGCTGGTGGTCTGTTACTATCTTAAATTTCCTTCCATACAAATATGGTCTGAAATAATCCACGCTCCACATAATATCTAAGAATTCCTTATCGGTAGCTGAATAGTTTCGTTCGTGATTATTTAGCATTCTTGATGTATAGCATAATTTGATGCATCAGTTGTTAATGTAAATTCTTTTTCGAAATTTGGATATCTTAAAATTGGGTGTGAACTAATTAATTGTTTGAGCTAATCAAAAGCTTATATATAAGGGTCCTTAGTGTTGATTATTACTCCCTTTTTTAAATATTTTGTAATTGGTTGTGCTACCTTTGCGTAATCTTTGACAAATTTTCAGTAGTACCCTGTTATACCCAAAAAGCTCTTTATTAGTTTTTCTGTTCTAGGTAGTTCTAACTCTTCTATAACTTTTATTTTCTCTGGGTTAGGCTTCATACCCTCCTTCGTTAATACGTGTCCAAAGAACTCAGTTTCTCTCTTTAAAAATTGCTTTTGTCTACTTGTATTTTAAATTTTTTTTCTCTAGGAAAAATTGCCTTTATGTGTTCCTGCAACGTTGTGCTGAAAATTAGTATGTCGTCTAAGTATACAACACACGTTTTGTTTATGAAATCTCGTAGAATTTCGTTCATAAGACGTTGAAAAGTTGCAGGTGCATTCTTTAACCCAAATGGCATCCTTGTAAATTCATACAGACCATGAGGTGTAACGAACGCAGTTTTGCACCTGTCTTCCTCTTTAATTGTAATTTGATGATATCCCTTAGCAAGGTCTAGTGTCGTGAAGTATTGGGCGCGTCCCAATTTATCTAATATTGAATCAATGTTAGGCAAGGGATATTTATCATCGATTGTTACCTCGTTCAATTTCCTGTAATCCACTACTATTCTGTACTTTATTTTGCCACCATCGATAGTTTCCATGTTTCAGAAAAAAACTATCATTACTCGTTGATAGTTTCCAGCAATACTATCGATAGTGTCAAACGCTGCCATCGATAGTACTATCGATAGTCAATGTAATGTTAAAAACTGTTCCAAATTAACAGGGACGGCATCGAAAAACAAAAAAAAACAAAATATTGAAAATATAAACGCACGTAGGCCCGTTTTCTTAAGTAACTTTTCACTTTAAAATTCACTTTATGTTTAAATATTGCTTTAACATGTATAGTTCTGTCTAAGTAAAGCATTTTATTATCGAATTTTATTTATTTATTTACATATCTATTACAGAAGCTTACAATTAAAAATAAAATTATGAGCCTAGTAAGGAAAGCTTATTCTTATGATCTATAACACATGGCAACAAAAATGGAAAAAAATTTGTTGCGGCAAATGTTACAGCTGTTTTTGATTCGCTTTCCAGCGCTGATTACGAATCCATGAGCATAAGGTTTCCAACAGCTCCAGATTTTGTGAAAAACGAGGTCAAAATGTCAAAAAATCGGGTTTTTTGGCAATATTTTAGAAGCTCTAGCAAAGAAACAAAAGGCGGTATTAGGCTTAAATTAAAGCTAGAAGTCTCGATTACTATCCCGGAAAATACCATCCCTACACCTTGACCTGATGGTCACTTATAGTCATTTATTGAACAGCAAAACCTGATTTTGTGCAAAGTTTGAGTACCCACCGCAATTAAACAAAAGGGGTAGAGCCTTCCACTTGAGCTGAAATTAAGGCTTGAACTTTCGACTATAATCGCTTAAAATACCATCCCTGAACCTTTACCCTAAGGTCACTTATAGTTATTTATTTAACAGCAAAAACTGATTTTGGCAAAACTTATTTATTTTTTTCAATAGCACAGTATTTATTCCAGTATTTTTATATTGTTCAATAAATTACTTTTAGTCACCATCAGGTGAAGGTGCAGGGATAGTAGCCGAGAGTTATAGCTTTAATTTAAGCCCCAGTTAATAAAATATTGCAAAAAACCCGATATTTTGACACTTTGACCTCGTTTTTCTCAAAATCTGGAGCTGATGGACACTCTACGCTTTCGGACTCGTAATCAGCATAAAAAAGTCTTATCAAAAACAGCTTTATCATTTGCCGCAACAAAATCACTGTTACCTTGTTTAATTGTTGCTTGTTATAAATTTTCAATTATGATATATTTTGTTTAAATTTCGTAATATAATTTTTTGATTTGTTTACAGCCAAGAAACATACAAACGTCAAACACCGATAATAGAAATGCTTTACTTCAGTCATAGCCTTATGGTTTGAAGCAACGTTTAAATATAAAGGGAGCTTTTCAATTAAAGGTTGCTTGTGAAAACGGCCATTAAAGGAGGAATCACAATGAAAGTATCACTTATAATAAAAAATTGACAAACTTAAAAAACTGACGCGCAGCTACATGGAGACATTGGCCCGTAGTCATAGTCAAAATAAAGTCGACTTTAAAGTTAGTCGCAGCTTTTTGACATAATTTTCAATGGGATATCTGTCAAAAAAGCTGCAACTAACTTTAAAGTCGACTTTATTTTGACTATGACTACGGGCCA